>NC_133326.1:683375023-683675023 GCF_042186555.1 Aquarana catesbeiana
TGTCGCCAGTCTCCTAACAACTCCTAAAGGCGGCCTGTAGTCTCCAACGAATCATATAGGATGTTTCCAGTCTCCAACATCTCCTATAGGATGCCCCTAGTCTCCAATAACTCCCGTAGGATGTTTTCAGTCTCCCAACAACTCCTGTAGGATGCCCATAGGCTCCCAACAACTCCCATCGGATGCCCGTAGTCTCCAACAACTCCCATAGGATGTTCCCAGTCTCCCAACAACTCCTGTAGGATGTGCATAGCCTCCGACAAATCTTATAGAATGTTCCCAGTCTCCAACTACTTCTGTAGGATGTGCATAGTCTCCAACAACTCCTATTGCATGTCCCAAGTCTTCAACAACTCCTACATAATGTTTCCAGTCTTCAACAATTCCTATAGGATTTCCACAATCTACAACCACCCCTGTAGTATGTCCCTCGGTTATCCCTGTATCCTGTATCCCTGTTAAATCCTGTATAATAATAATAATAATAATCCCTAGTCTCCAGCAACTTCTACAGGATGTCTGCAACAATGCATATACAGTACAATGTCCTCAGTTTCCAACAATTTCTTTAGGATGTCCCCAATCTCCAACAACTTCTACAGGATATCTGCAGTCTCCATCAACTCATATAGCATGTCCTCAATTTCTAACAATTTCTACATGATGTCCTCAGTGTCTATAAACATCCACATAATGTCTGCAGTCTCCAACAAATCCTATAGCATGCTCCAAGTCTCCAACAACTCCTATAGCAAGTTCCCAGTCTACAACAACTAGTATAGCATGTCTGCAATCTCCAATAACTCCTATTGGATGTCCCGAGTCTCCAACAGCTCCTATAGAATGTTCCCAGTCTTCAACAATTCCTATAGGATGTCCCCAGTCTCCAACAACTCCTGTACTCCTATAACTTGCCTCAGTGTCCAACATGTCCCTAGTCTCCAAGAACTCCTGTCATATTTCCCACATCTCCAATAACTTCTGTTGCAAGTCCCCAGTCTCCAACAACTTCTATAGCAAGACCCCAATCTCCAACAACTTCTATAGCATTTTTGCAGTCTCCAACAACTCCTATAGGTTGTCCTCTGTCTTCAAGACCTATAGCATGTCCCAAGCCTACAAAGACTCCTATAGCATGTCCCCAGTCTCCAACACCTCCTATAGCATGTCCCAGTCTCCAACACCTTCTATAGAATGTCCCCAGTCTCCAACACCTCCAATAGCATGTCCCCAGTCTCCAACACCTCCAATAGCATGTCCCCAGTCTGCAACACCTCCTATAGCATGTCCCAGTCTCCAACACCTCCTATAGCATGGTCCCAGTCTCCAACACCTTCTATAGAATGTCCCCAGTCTCCAACACCTCCTATAGCATGTCCCCAGTCTCCAACACCTCCTATAGCATATCCTCAGTCTCCAACACCTCCTATAGCATGTCCCCAGTCTCCAACACCTCCTATAGCATGTCCTCAGTCTCCAACACCTCCTATAGCATTTCCCCAGTCTCCAACACCTCCTATAGCATGTCCCCAGTCTCCAACACCTCCTATAGCATGTCCCCAGTCTGCAACACCTCCTATAGCATGTTCCCAGTCTCCAACAACTCCTATAGCATGTCCCCAGTCTCCAACACCTCCTATAGCATTTCCCCTGTCTCCAACACCTCCTATAGCATGTCCCCAGTCTCCAACACCTCCTATAGCATGTCCTCAGTCTCCAACACCTCCTATAGCATTTCCCCAGTCTCCAACACCTCCTATAGTATGTCCCCAGTCTCCAACACCTCCTATAACATGTCCCCAGTCTGCAACACCTCCTATAGCATGTCCCCAGTCTCCAACAACTCCTATAGCATGTCCCCAGTCTCCAACACCTCCTATAGCATGTCCTCAGTCTCCAACACCTCCTATAGCATTTCCCCAGTCTCCAACACCTCCTATAGTATGTCCCCAGTCTCCAACACCTCCTATAGCATGTCCCCAGTCTGCAACACCTCCTATAGCATGTCCCCAGTCTCCAACAACTCCTATAGCATGTCCCCAGTCTCTGACAGCTTTCTGTAGCATTATATTAACTGATTACTATATGTGACCCTTTAGTAATGTCAGAGGGGACATGTGAGGCCCCCTGCATCAATAAAGTTGCCTACCCATGGTGTACGGCATTGTGTGTTATTCAGTGGTTAAAATGAAGCCTGATTTACAGGCAGACAAATGTTAAGCCATGTTGGTGAATGTGCTTCTTGTATAAATAGCCTGGCCGGCCCCTCCAGAGCTCCATACGCCCAGTACCACAATTACAGCCAATTCTCTCCCAGCAATGCTCAGTGTGGTGGGACACTTTGCCTGTAATCGGCGGGAACATTGCGCTGCGGTGCTGCAGATTGTGCTCAGGCTGACATTTGAAAATGTTTTTTCCTCTATTTTTACAGAATCACTCTGATTTATCGTTTAAAGGGGACACATCCCGCAGGTTTAACAGGTGAAATGTTTTAATAATGGTTTGTAAAACCTCATACGCACGATCAGATTTTCGGACAAATGTTCGTCCATTTTTTGTTGCACGCTAGTCTCATGTCGAAAGTGAAGAGGTTACTCAACATACGAAAATTCTCGTACGACCGAATTCAACTTCAGAAGTGACATCATGTGTTGAATTGTTTTGTATGTATTCTTTCATTTCTGAGCATGCAAAATCTTGCTCTTACGATTTAAACGTACTAATAAAACGAAAATAGGACATTCTGTTTACGTACTATTAAAATTTTATAGTTTGCACATCCAGCTTTTATCGTACGAAAAATCATAATCAGCTGTCAAAAGCAACATACTAACGATCCGAAAATCAGCAGATGGGTTGGTTGGACTAAATTTAACTTCCGATTTTCTTATCGTGTGTACGGGCCTTTAGGCTGGCCTGACCAGCTTGGATCCTACTTCTAATATCGGGATGGGAATAGAGACTGTATGGTTACACCTTCAGAGGTGAAAACAGTTCAAAATCACCATTCAAATGATTCAATGAGAATGTCGTATAGCAGTACCCCCTTTTTGTATTTTTGGGGGGGAGAGGGTTAGGGCCAGGACACCCTTAGGTGTAAGATTAATTGGCAGACTTAGAGGCTTTAATAAGAGGACAGCCATGCATGGAAAGGCATCCAGCAAGACGCCACATCTGCAGGTGCAGGAATGCTGTCTCCTATGGCAACAGTCTTTAACAGTTCCAAACACAAGACTTAACAGTTCCTTAACTTTCACTACAATCGCTCCTTGTAGTTCTCCAATGCACTGAGCTCCCGGTCTCTCACTGTACCCACTGATTCACTATCACTGAATCCCTTGAGCTCCTTCAATCTTCACGGTGGTATCTTCCTCAAGCGTCACCCCCGCTTCTCTGTTGGGTTCCTAGCTTGGCACTCTAAATAACTCTCAAGCTTCACCCACGCTTGCCTGCTTGGTCCCTAGCTTGACACACAAGATACTTCTCAAGCGTCACCCCACTGGCCTGCTTGGTCCCTAGCTTGACACACAAGGCTGCTCTGCAAGCGTCACCTCCACTGGCTGGATCCCTGGCTTGATGCCCACTGAAGTTTCCCGATTCTTCACCGTCTCCAGTTGGTGAGAATTCTGCTCCGGTACTTGCTTCAGTTACTCACTGTGGTCCCTGGTAATAAGGCGGATAGTCCCTTCCTGGTGACAGCTGCCCCTCTACCTCAGACCACTGACAGGTTCTCCAGCCAACAAAGCCATCACTTTTGGTTGGACTGCACTGCTCTCTTGCTTTTAGATAGGCCCTCAGACAGTCTAGCAGCCAGATGTGCCCGGGATAGGCCCAACCTCCGGCCTAGCAGCCCGGGCAATATGACACACATCCACCCAGACAGCCGTCCCGGTGGCACAGAACACAGATCACCTGACTCCACCCGAATATATAGGTTCTCCCAGCAGGCCAAGGGATTCAAGAAAACCCCTGCCCATTGGCTGAGATACCCCATATTAGGGTTACACCAATACCAGTATTGGTATCAGTGCCGATACCGAGTATTTTCACAAGTATCGGTACTTGTGCAAATGCACCGATACCTGAAACCAATACTTTCAAGCTCGGTTCTTTGAGCTGTCAGCGGGTCTCCTCTGCTGACAGCTGAAGTATTAAAGAAGTCCTGTCAATGTTAAATAACATTGCTCAGCTGCTGAAACACTAAAATAAAAAGAAACATTGTTTCTTTTTGTTTCTTCATCTGCAGATCAAAGGGATGAGCAAATGTTCCTCTGTTTAACCCCTTATCAACCCTTAATTTACTCGAATCAGCCTTAAAGTGGATGTAAACCCGAAAATGTTTTATTTATTTTTTTATATCATACTGTAGAGTATACGATTTGCTATAATTTGAGCCCAGTCTTGCCACACAGAGTTAATCCATCTCTGAGCAATCCCCTTTTATTGTTCAGTGAGACAATTCTTGACAAACTGAGAAAAACTTTGTCAAATATTCCCCCTTGCTGCGAGTGACAGGTGATTTACTTCTCGTGCATTAGCCTAGGAGACATGCAGTATTTTTAAATTCCCTCCCCCACTCCTTTCCTTAGCAGCTCTGCAAGGATTGGCTGTTCCACACCTCACCATGATTTGGCATGCTGAAGTCATGTGGTTACTTTCCTGTCTTTTCACTGGATGTTAGAGATCATAGCAGAAGTTCAGCAGAAGTTCAGTGTTAGAAATACACAGAGAAAATGCATATTGACAAGGGGAGTGTAGAGGTGGGCGGGGAGTCTACTGACATCACGACTCCACCCACCGAGCTCCAGACAACAGACCCACCCACAGAATATGCAGTTTTTCGGGTCTAATAACAGACAGAGGGGAGACATTTGACAGGTAAAGATGCATGCAGGAGGCATGTATATCCTCATAGATAACCCCTATGGCAGTAGTTTAGAAAGGATGACATTGGGTTTACATCCACTTTAATTAACTCCCTATTCTCCTCCATTTAATTATTATTTTCCTGCTTTTTTTATAAACAATAAACAATTAAAACTATGTATCTACCCTAGGGGCGTGCTGCATACAGAGTGCAGTGTTCAGGAGCGCGCTGCATACAGAGTGCCGTGTTCAGGAGCACGCTGCATACAGAGTGCAGTGTTCAGGAGCACGCTGCGTACAGAGTGCAGGGTTCAGGAGCGTGCTATGCACAGTGTGCAACATCTAATTTCCACCCCTCCTCCTGGGTTCTGACCTCTGCAACCATCACATTCCTTCCATCCCACCACCTCTAAACACCTCTTCCTCCACAGCCCTCAAAAAGCCAGCCCTCAGGATTCAGCCCAGTGAAAAAAAAAAAAAAAAACACAGCCAGCCGGCCGGCCTGGCATATCTATCAGTGGTAGAGTTTCCTGACAGCTATGCCAGTCTCAGCTCACATAAAGCCGGCGTCGCTGAAGGGACTGAGGAGGAGAGAGAGCGGGAGAGGTTTATTCTTGTATCTTTGGAGACTGACAGGCCGCGCATGCGCTGACCCAAGCCGGCGCTGCTCGCGGGACTGAGGGGGAAGATGTTTACTCTTGGGAGACTTGACAGAGAGAAAAACTAACAGGTATCAGCCAGAGGCCGCTGTGTGGGCCACTTAGCAAGGCCTGGTGGGCCGTATTTGGCCCGCGGGCCTTGTGTTTGAGACTTGTGGTTTAGTCCATTATTCACATGCATAGTGAGAATTGACCCTTCTATTATAGCCTAATCTAACTAACACTTATATTCCAAGGCATGTTACAATTCATCTATTTCCTTCTGGATAAACTACATTTCCCAGCAGTTTCCCTTCTTCTCCAGGGACAACTCCGGGGACAAAAAGGCACAGCTGCATTTTTGGCAACAAGCAGCCAGGCCTTAATGCAAGGGACCGTACTTAAGGACATTGGTCCCCTTGCAAAGATATCCTCAGTCTGTCCACATGACAGCTGGGGACAAAGAAGATTTTATTCTTAAGAGCAGCAACCTGCTGCAGATCACAATTCGCCCTTCAGGGTGGATCACCCCAATAACTTCAAACTTTAGTCAACATGGCTTTAGGTGGGCACTCCATGTATCTGCCGGCAACACTTTAGATGTGTGTGTGAAGTGGCTGTCAGCATAGCGTCCTTGACATCACACAACACATATTTGTAATCCACAAGGTAATCATACTATTTTGATGATGTTTCACCAGTAGTAACCGGGGTTGGGTAGAATTACAGTCTCCCCGTGCATTCACTGTGGTGACAAATCGCTTTAGATCCCTTTTGTCTGGCCGGCAAATGACTACACCATCTAGATTAATCTTCCTGCCATATCCCCAGGTATTTAGAACTGATAGGTATTTCCCGGACATCTTAGGGGACAACTTGAGAAAGTCTGTCTTGAGAGGGATCTGAAGGAATCCATGTATGGCTTCATCCACCCATTGCATTTCCTTCTTAGAAATCTCTTCTTCCAGATGAGGTGGAATGTAGGGGTATAAGTACCGGTAGTCTTCTGCCACTTTCTTTATAATTATGCGCTGTATTTTTGACATCCGAGGCAGGGTCTTAGGGTCTCCATACCCGGGTAGGACCCTAGTGCCAGGAGCACGCAGAACCGAGCACCCAGCGACCACATCAGGCTTATGGTCTGGTTTCAGGCTAGGCATGGGCGTAATCGGATGGGCTTTAAGAACCCATTGAGCTCCTTGGTCCTCCTGAAAGGACGTGACGACACTAATCAGCGGAGCTGCACTGGCTGACAGCGTAATTTGCACACTTGCGGTAGTAGTAGTAGGTACTTCATCCTCCTACACATTACTTGTTAACTCTTCATCACTCTCACCCCACTTTCCAGAGTAAGACAAATTGTCCGAAAAGAGTTTTGACAGACCATCAGACTGAATGTCCAAATCTGAGATGGTCGAGGGCTCTTCGGCCCTGGCAAGTCAATTTGTGAGAAGCATCCCTGCCTAAAACTCCAGGGTGCTACACAAATATTTTTGGTTTAATCAAATACTGTTCTCACTATTTTCCTATCTTAGTGCTGATGATCTCCTCTAGCCTCTTGCAGCCACCTCCTGTCTACATGCACCAATCGCTCCATTGTCAGCTGCACATTGTTGCCCTGGACTGGCTTCCTCATCGTGACAACGGTGGACCATCTAATACAATGAAGTCGCTACTCGGTAACATCCATTGGAACAATCCTTTTTGGTTACAATGTACGATACAGCAGGAACAAGCCAATGCAATTCGGCTGAAGCCTTACTCATATAAGTAAGACTTCAGCCAAAACACGTTAGCATGTAGCCAATATAGATTTGTTCCAATGGATATTACCGGTTCCCAGTCTCCCAGGTATTCTGCAGCGGAACATGTTTTCTTCGTGCAATGGTGGACCATACCTACTCAATATGTGCATACTTACCAATCACCATTGTGAATGCCTTTTTTAAGTTACTGCATGTGCAATAACTCAAATAAGGGTCCCTCTGTGGTTCCGGGACATCGTCCAGGGCTGAAGGTGTGGGACTGTCCCAACAAGTCCAAGACATTTAGTATCTATGTGTGTACTGGCATGGCCACTTGCTGTTTCCCCAATGGAGGCATTGTGACAGGGTGGCAATGCAGGAGCACAACTGGCAAGCATTGGCGTGCTCATAGGGTGTGCCTGGGCACACCATAATCGCCCCGTTTGGCGCAGATTCCACCTGTAAAGACCCCTGATATTTCAGCAAAGCCCTCTTACAGGGCTCCTAAAAAAATTGTAAAAATAAAAATAAAATTGTAAAAAATAATAAAATCTAAAATCATAAAAATAAAAACTATTGACACCTTCCACTACCCTATTGACACCAATCTCTGCCCTACTGACACTATCAGTATATATACACATGCTCACACACGCATATGTGTTTGAGCTTTGGGGTTCACACCCTAATGCAATAGGATGTGCACACCTATGCTGGCAAGCTAGTTGTCATCCCATAATAGCAAGTTTCTGAATCAGCAGGAATATTAATCTTTAGTTATAATACTCAACTCTGGGCTCAGCCCCCCAGGTTTATTTTTCCAAAGTCTGCAGGCCAGTCACGTGACACACATTGTCCCCTTCTTCTTTTGGTCATCTCCTGGCAGTGGGTGGTCCTATATGATGCCATTGTGATGATGTCAGGCCCACTCTCTACTTTAATATGCCGTGAATAAACCATTACATGGTAACGCCTCATTAGGCGGCAGGCCCATATCTCCTGCACTCACAGCGCTCCTTATTTTTCTGAGTTGAGTGATGCTGGGCAACATTCAACCTACAAGCCTGGCGGACATCTTGTGGTGAAAAAGAATTACTGCAGGTGACAGCTCCGGCTTGAGGGTGAGTATTGCAGCCTGTTCTGCTTTTTCATTTTTAACACTTGCTGGTGTCTATTTTAATTTAAAAAAAATGCCCAGTGTTGAGCTTTAATAAGATTGAAAAAAAAATGATAATATATTAACATATTGCATGATACATAATATGACATTTTAATAATTGGTTTTAGAGCTACGATTGGGTTTAGATATTTGAGTTTAGATCTGCATCCCCCAAAAAATCTGACATGTTTGCAAGGCGTTCTGTACCATGTTCTCTCTTTTTTTTTTTTTTTTTTTTACACTTCTGGGTCTATTTCTGTGCGGTCAGGAGAGGTAATGCAATAAACACCCTGTGCAAAATGCATATGCAGTCCATATAGATGGGGGGGGGGGAGATCTGTTTTCTTTGTGATTATCAGAATGTTCTCAGTTTACCTCGATAGCTTTTGTTGTTTTTTAAAAAAAATTTTTATGTAAAATGTGAAGGCTTCATTCCGAGACAGCGCACGGAGAGTGGGATTGTTGGCAAGACGAGGCACCTGCAGGACGCTGTGAGTCAGCGCTGGAAAATACGCAGTGGTCCGACGGACTTGTTTACTTCTTATCTTGCACGTGTGCGCATGTGCTGCTATCCCTTACTATGAATAACATGTTCTAGGACAACAATTTCATAAAACCATTCGAAATAAAAGTATACCGGCAAATTAACTGACATGACATTATTTAGATTCTGTGTTCATTCATTTTTTAATCAACGTTATTTTACATTTGGAATTTTATTTAATAGTTCAAAATGCCTGTAACTGCTGTAAATTAAGGATGATGACACTTGTTGATCACCACTATGAATAGTTGGGGGGGGGGGGTCCAATGACTGTAGCTCCTCTTTAATTCCATTTTTGTAACACTTAATATTTTCTTTAGGTCCATTACATGAGCCATGTCTGACCCAGACTTTATCGATTCCTCGCCTGACCTCCATTCTTTGGACCCCTCAGATCTGTTGCCTCTGACTCCAGTAGGTGCGGAGATTAGTGATGTGATCAGCACACATGATAATAATGGTAAGTCATTGGACCTGATGGAAGATTAACATTACAGTGTGGCAAAACTTTTGTACCATTTATGTGGTGCCCTTACTGCTTTCTACAAAGATGGACTTCTACCACCTTGGGGGATCTCTGGTACATGTGACCAGCCTCACCAAAGCAAGTCAGCTTGATCAATGAGAAGGTCTTTTACAATACTAAATATTATTAATAGGAGATCTTTCTCCTCCTATGCATTGTGCCCAGATTTTTATCGTTATCTGTGTGTTACTATTGGGTAGATTTTTCCAGATGTCCCTTCAGGACAGGAAGTGATGGGAAATCTCTCCAAAACTGACACGTTTTCGGTAGAGTGAGGAAGGGTTAGAATGGCGGATGGTATATAGCCCCTTGTACAGTGCTGTAGAAGATGTTGGGGCTTTACAAATTCTATATATATAGCAATATAATGATGAATTATTTTTGTTTTCTACAGAAGACACAAGACATGACAAGTCTCCGTCACCAGTCGTGGTGGAGGAACATCTAGATTTGGTAAGGAAAATCTGATTGGCTTTGTAAGAATACGCTGTACCTATCCTAGTTGAGGAAGAAGATACCATGCTAGTATGCCCACATCCCACTAATATATATAACAGAATGTGTGTTGTAGCAAAGGGACTGTAACAGGCCATACGTGTCGTGAGCAAAACCCGCAAAACAAAAATATATCACATACAGTTCCAAATTTATATAACATTAAAAAAGTCATAGTAGTAACCACATCCATGTGTTGTACCCAGGTAAAGTTCACATCTATAGTACAGAGGATATTGCTGTTTTTACAAAACTGGTCCACATAAGAAAACACACTCTTTCTTCAGAAGCGCATGTGAACACATCTGATGTCCAGAACAGGGTCAATGTATAAAAACTGTGTTAAAAGACCTTGTCTTGTACAATAGAGTTCCAGTAAATCAGCAACATGATAGAACAGCAGGGAGCATGTAGTGGATCATAGATGTACGCATGTGGCACCAGCAGTTACCAACAACTATCACCCCACATCAATAAAATATGCATATGCAAAAAGTAGGTGAGAATTACAGTTCTTCCTGGAGGCTGCTCATGACCACTGCTGTAATTCTCACCCATGACAAGTGTGCTCCACCATTGTCAGATGATCATCCATGGACAGTGTGCTTCACCATCGTCAGCCATGACCCCACCATTGTCAGATGATCACCCATGACCAGTGTGTTCCACCATTGTCAGATGATCCCCCATGATCAGTGTGTTCCACCATTGTCAGATGATCACCCATGACCAGTGTGTTCCACCATTGTCAGATGATCACCCATGATCAGTGTGTTCCACCATTGTCAGATGATCACCCATGACCAGTATATGTTCCACCATTGTCAGATGATCACCCATGACTCCACCATTGTCAGAAGATCACCCACGACCAGTGTGCTCCATCATTGTCAGATGATCACCCATGGCCAGTGTGCTCCACCATTGTCAGATGATCACCCATGGCCAGTGTGCTCCACCATTGTCAGATGATCACCCATGGCCAGTGTGCTCCACCATTGTCAGATGTTCACCCATGTCCAGTGTGCTCCACCATTGTCAGATGATCACCCATGACAAGTGTGCTCCACCATTGTCAGATGATCATGTATCTGTAGATGGCAGTTGATATAACTACTTTTTGCATATGCTTCTTCTTTGATGTGGGGTGATAGTTGTTGGTAATGGCTGGTACCACATGCGTACACCTATGATCCACTACATGCTCGCTGCTGTTCTATCATGTTGCTGACTCATTGGAACTCTATTGTACAATACAAGGTTCTTATAACCAGTTCAGCTCCAAAAGGTTTTACCCCCTTCATGACAAGGTAACTTTTTGCTATTCAGCACTGTGCTACTTTAACTGGCAATTGCATGGTCATGCAACACTGTACCCAAATGAAATTGATGTAATCTTTTTCACATAAATAGAGCTTTCTTTTGGTGGTATTTTATTACTACTGGGTTTTTTTATTATATAAACTAAAAAAGACTAACAATTTTGAAAATAAAACAATATTTTTTACTTTCTGCTACAAAACATATACAGTTAAGGCCAAAATGAATTCTGCTACGTCTTTGGTAAAAAAAAATCCCAATAATTGTATATTGATTGGTTTGCGTAGGAGTTTTGGTGTCTTTTATACTATTAATGGTGGTGATTAGGGACATAAAGTGGGACCGTGATAGTGTGGTGAGCAATCTGACACTAACTTATACTTGGTGGGAACTGACATCACCAGTGACACTAATACAGTGATCAGTGATACTAATATACACCATCACTGTACTAATGACATTGGCTGGGAAGGGGTTAACATCTCGGGTAATCGAGCGGTTAAGTGTGTGCCTAACAAGTGTTAAAGGGGTTGTAAAGGCCTAAGGTTTTTTTATTTTAATGCATTCTATGCATTAAGATAAAAAGCCTCCAGTGAGCAGCAGCCTCCAGCCCCCCTAATTACTTACCTTAGCTCCCTCTCTATCCAGTGATGTCCACCAGTCCCTCAGCTGTCCGGAACTCTCCCTCTTGAATGGCTGAGACACAGCAGCAGCGCCATTGGCTCCCGCTGCTGTCAATCAAACTCAGCCAATCAGGGGATAAAGGGGGTGGCGCCGGGCCGCAGCTCTGTTTCTGAATGGATACACGGAGCTGCAGCTCGGCTCGGGTGCCCCCATAGCAAGCTGCTTGGAGCTCCAGCCAGGGACCCGAGAAGAGGAGGATCTGGGCTGCTCTGTGCAAATCTGCACAGAGCAGGTAAGCATAACAGGTTTTTTTAAAATGTCTTCATTTTCTAAATAATTGTGACAAAAAATGACAACTTCAAAAAACTCGCCACTTACTAAATACCTTAGACTGTCTACATTCCAAAAAGGCGTGATTTGGGGGGTATTTGTACCGTCCTGACATTTTAGGGGCTCAAGAATTGAGACCAGGCCGTCAGTACATCAGGATTGATAAATTTTCAGATACTGTATATACCATAGTTTGTGGACTGTATAACTTTCCTACACACTAAATAATATACACTGATTTGGGTTATTTTCACCAAAGAAATATAACAAAATACCTTTTGACCTAAATTTATGAAGGACAATTATTTATTTGCAAAATTTTATAACAAAAACAGAGAAAAAAATTTTTTTTTTCAAAATTTTCAGTCTTTTTTTCGTTTATTTAGCAAAAAAAAAAAAAAAAAAAAAACAGTGGTGATTAAATACCACCAAAATAAAGCTCTATTTGTATGAACTAAAATATTTTGTTTGGGTACAGCGCCGCATGACCGCACAATTGTGACAGCGCTGAAAGCTGAAAATTGGCCTGGGCAGGAAGGGGAGTAAAAGTGTCCAGTATTGAAGTGTTTAACTTTGGTCAGAGCTACAGTTTGGTTTTATTTACAGACAACCCTTAGCAGCAAAGCCAGTTTTCTGGTAAAGGTGAACTACCCCTTTAACCAGTTGCCGACCAGCGCACGGCGATATACCTCGGCACAATGGCGCGGCTGCGCAAATGGGCATACAGGTATGTTCCCTTTAAGGCACGCCGCGTAGTCTGTGACCGTGCTCGTGGGTTCTGCGAACACCTCCCTAGGACACACTTAACCCCTTGATCGCCCCCTGGTGTTTAACCCCTTTCCTGCCAGTGTCATTTATACAGTAATCAGTGCATTTTTATAGCACTAATCGCTGTATAAATGACAATGGTCCCAAAATAGTGTCAAAAGTGTCCGATGTGTCCACTATAATGTCACAGTCACGATAAAAATTGCAGATCGCCGCCATTACTAATAAAAAAAAAATAATAATAAAAATGCCATAAATCCCCTATTTTGTAGACGCTATAACTTTTGCGCAAACCAATCAATATACGCTTATTTTTTTTTTTTTTACCAAAAATATGTAGAAGATTACATATCGGCCTAAACTAAGGAAAAAAAATTATTTTTTTTATATATTTTTTGGGGATATTTATTATAGCAAAAAGTAAAAAATATTGCTTTTTTTTCAAAATTGTCGCTCTTCTTTTATTTTATTTTTTTAAATTCTATATTTTTTTTTTTCAAACACAGAAAAAGAAAAAAAATACATTTTCATTATATATATATATATATATATATATATATATATATATATATATATATACACACACACACACACACATACACACACATATTATATATATATATAACAAATATCGTTATTGCTGCTTCCAATTTGCAGAGTATAACATAGCACATTGTGATTCAGTTTTTAGTAGACACATATGCCTTATTATCAAACTATACCGAAAAAGAAAGAGAAAAAAAAAAAAACCCAAATACAAAAATTTCCCTATTGCATTATTTAGGTTCTCTCGCTCTCTCTTCCCCCCCCTCATAATGACCCATCCTGCTCTCCGAGCGCATATCCATACTCTCTGGTGCAGACTAGAAGAGACCATGAATGCCATTTTTTATTAAATTTCTCCACCTTACCCTGTGTAATCGCAATGCCTTTTTCCATGGCGTATATATCTGCTACTTTTTTTAACCATAGTGAGATCGAGGGGGGCGATTCTTGCTTCCAAAAGGCCGGGATACAGGCCTTTGCCACATTCAAAAGATGGGCCACCAGAGAATTCCGATATGCACACTTTGAGAGGTCCGAAAGATGAAGAAGATATCTTGCTGGGTCGGACCCCGGGTCATACTCTGTTAATTGTCTTACAGTATCTCGTACTTTACACCAGAAATCTACTAACTTTCGACATGACCAAAAGATGTGGAGCATATTACACTCTGATTCTCCACATCGCCAGCATTTATTTGTCCGCTCTGGATACATTTTTTGTAGTAATGATGGAACTTTATACCACCTTGTAAGAATTTTGTAGCATAACTCTTGGTATTTGCTGGCAGTTGAGGAGTAATGAGCAAAGTGTAAAATATAGCTCCTTTGCGCTTTGGAGAGTGTAATGTCCAGATCTCTTTCCCATTTCGAAAGAAATCTTGGGACAAAGTCTTCAGGGGGATCTATTAATATTTTATATACCTCCGATACTCCATGTGCAGAAGGCTCTTCCAAAAAGGCATAGATTTTCTAATGGTGTATTTAAGCGGTCTGATCTGATCGCGGCAAAAACGCTGCTCAAAAACTCTGCAAGCACCACAAAAAACAGCCCTAGACATCTATAATGCTCATATAAACAGATAAATAAACATGTTTCGTCGAATAGACTATTCGACGAAACATGTCTTGGGCATGGTTACACGGCATTCCATCGCACTGACATTAGATGCTGCTGTCTGAGGAGGACTATACCGATCGGAGGGCTGGGCCTTAGAAGGTTGGGTGAGAGATACACCAGTTTACACTTCAGGTCCGCTGTGACCGCAGTGCACCGTTGGATCACTGATCCTGTTGCTTGCTGTGCTTGCTGTGGATTTCTTTTTAAAGGCTTTTATGTTTCAGTTTAAAAGTGAGTGTAACCATTGAAGTGTGTTTGAAGTGATTTTAATAAATCTGTCAAAATGGTATCACGCTATGTGGAGCACTTTATTCATTTTTTCACATATGGAGCTGGCTTGATTGGAGTCACGGTTCATCACATGCAACCCAGGTGTGGTTCAATTGCTGTTTTGCCAAACACGAGAGTGGGAGGCTATACAATCTGGTGAGTGCGCTCTTCAGAGGGAGTGGTGTCACTATCACGGTGGTGTGGTGGAAGAGTAGAAGATTTTTCACAAGAAGATTGAAAAACAACTGTTGAACTTGATCATTCATTTCTTGTAATTTATTATTTATAGTGACACTTTTCACTGGGTGTTAAAGAAATTTCTTTTCATGATAAAATTAATATTTTTCATGACACTATTATTATTAATATTTTTATGCATAAGTAGAGGGTCTTAGGCATTATACTGCCCTGACCCATCATTTTACACAATTTATATTAGCGCCGCTATCTCTATCTGTACACGTGTGAGAGGTATAGTTTTGGGATTTTGATTAGTACTTGTAGTATTGTTAGTACTATTAACCCCCTTTTTGGCTCTTGTGTCCGGTTTGTTTACTGGTGTGTGTTTTCCTTTAACTTCCTGTATGGGAACCCCAATAGGCCCCTCAGTAAACTCCCCAGCAAGCTCACCTGTCTGGGATTCCAGTGCTTGATGATTGACGGTCTGTGTGAAAACCTGTGGATCGCCTTCTGATATCCCCACGTTCACAGTTAGAGACTGTAGGTCTCGAGCGTCCACGCTTGGTGATCCGGATAGTGCAGGTACCCGCTTGGCTTTATTCGGCGGGTCTCGGCTCACAACAGGACTCAGCTCCTGATTACACTCGGAGGGCTTTGAGGGCAGCAGCTCAGGTGACGCCGGCACCGCAGGTATCGCGGGACTCTGAAACACAGAGCCTGCCTGTGATCGCAAGGGATAGTAACTGGTAAGTAGGGCGCTACGTGTAACAGGTCCAGTTCCAAGCTCTTTCCTGGCTGCACGGGGGCCTCTGGGCATCTCCTTGCGTCTCCCTCTGCGTCTGCCTGTCCCTCTGGTCCCGGTGGGAAAAGGCAGGTAGCCCGTTCCAGAGAGATGAGATGGGATGAAATAGAGAGTAAACGGGCAGTACACTGTAGCGCACGATAGTCCTGGGATCAAATGCTGGGACCAACAGAAAAAAGCAATAGACAGTCTAATAGTTCAATAAACAGTCCTCACGGCACTACAGCAGACAGGTGATGTCCGAATTCTGAAATCTGAAATCATCAGCCGTCTCAGCAGCCACGGAATCCACATCCCCAGTAAATAGGACACAAATAATGGCAGGTAACGGCAGACATCAAGGGAGGCACACATCACTCTGAGACTGGCCAGAATTTTGAGTGTCAGCATCAGACAGCAAGCATCAGGAGTCAGGAGTTAGAGATTAACACCAGCCATCAGGCATTGATTGATCCGAGAGAAGCCTCCAATTAGTGCCTTTCCAGCTCCCTCTCACTCGCACTCTCACTCCATTCTACACTCATCCGTCGCTCTTCTTTTAAATAAAAAATGCAGAGGTGATCAATACCACCAAAAGAAAGCGCTATTTGTGGGAAAAAAGGACGTCAATTGTGTTTGTGTGCAACTCGCATGACTGCGCAATTCTCAGTTAAAGCGACGCAGTGCCGAATCGCAAAAAGTGCTCTGGTCAGGAAGGGGGTAAATTCTTCCGGGGGGTTAAAACATTCCTTCCAAACAATTTTGGGTACCATCGTTTTACGGGTGCACACAATTATAAAGGGAGACATGTTGGGTATCTATTTACTCGGTGCAACATTATATTTTACCTAAAAAAATGTGTAATATATTCTGTTGGTGTGCACTAAAATTCAATTTAGTGTATTTTCTAAGGTTTAATAAACAGCTGTGCTAATATAGTCTGACAAAAAAAATTTAAATAAATTGGAAGTAGCACCATTTTAGTCTCCTGGTTCTCGGCTTTCAGAAAATATGATGTTTGGGGGAAGGTTTAACAAAGCTTCAGGCTTAGAATGTATGTAAAAATGGCTCTGACAGCAAAAAGACAAAAAAGGACAACTTGTACCCAAGGCTGCTCCCTGTACATATGTACTTACACATTCCACACAGAATACAGGTTTTCCATGTCGTCATAATACACTTGCAAATAACACTGGTTGCTAGCAGATAGATGATTTCACTTCAAACTGGACACCCCCTTTAATAGTTCAAAAATCTTCAAAATCCTTAAAATTCGAACATCTGTCTATGTGCATTATTCTTCAAATATTGTCATGTAGAGATAATCTGTATATATATTACTTCAAATGTTCTCAGCGCAGTCAGAGGCAGAGAATTCATCATCTGTTTGTATAATACAGCAAGGAACATTCTCATCGAGTACAGAGAGCCGAGTGGAATATTCCACCGACAAAGACTGCTGTACTAAGCATTTGTCAGGACAAGCAAGGACAGCGTGAGCGCAGAAATAAGAAAATCAACTATTTCCAGATCCGCAGATGTCAACAACCACAGAGATACCAAGATAATAAAAGAGCTAAAATACTGATGGATGGAGATAGATAGATAGATAGATAGTTTTCCACATTTTGTCATGCTACAGCCAAAAACATAAATGTATTTTATTGGGATTTTATGTGATAGACCAACAAAAAGGGGCACATAATTGTGAAGTGGAAGGAAAATGATAAAAGGTTTTCAAAATTTTCTACAAATAAATATGTGAAAAGCGTGGCGTGCATTTGTATTCAGCCCCCTTTACTCTGATACACCAAACTAAAATCTAGTGGAACCAATTCCCTTCACAAGTCACCTAATTAGTAAATAGAGTCCACCTGTGTGTAATTTAATCTCAGTGTAAATACAGCTGTTCTGTGAAGCCCTCAGAGGTTTGTTAGAGAACCTTAGTGAACAAAAAGCATCATGAAGTCCAAGGAACACACCAGACAGGTCAGGGATAAAGTTGTGGAGAAGTTTAAAGCAGGGTTAGGTTATAAAACAAATATCTCAAGTAGAGGTCGACCGATATGGGTTTTTCTCTGGCCGATGCCAAAGCCGATATTTAGAAATTGAGGTGGCCGATGGCCGATATATGATGCCGATTTTTTAGGGCCGATATATTAGGCCGATTTTTTTTTCCCTTCATCTCATAAAATCTAACAGTTAGACCCCTTTCACACTGGGGCGTTTTTCAGGCGCTTTTGGGCTAAAAACAGCGCCTGTAAAACGGCTCCCCTGCAGTCTGTGCTTTCACACTGAGGCGATGCGCTGGCAGGATGTTAAAAAAAAGTCCTGCAAGCGGCATCTTTGGAGCGGTGTATACTGCCCCTCCACCACTCCTGCCCATTGAAATGAATGTGCACCGCTGCCAAAGCGCCTGCAAAGCGTTTCGGCAGCAGCGCTTCAGGGGCGCATTTAACCCCTTCTTCGGCCGCTAGCTGGGTTATAAGAGCCCCGCTAGCAGCCGAATAGCGCCGCTAAAATGACGGTAAAGCGCCGCTAAAATTAACAGCATTTTACCGTCAACGCATGCCCGCTCCAGTGTGAAAGCAGCCTTAAGTAATAAGTGATACAGAAAATTTTTTATATTTAAACATTTATTAAACAAAACAAACCTCCAATCAGTTCACTTGTATGTAGAATTTAGATTAAAAAAAATAACTATATCTTAAATATTAAATACACAAAAACAGGTAATCAAAACTTTTGGACGAAAAAAAATGGCCTAACTTTACTGCTTTTTTTTTTTTTTTTATTTCATTAGTGTATTTTTTTTTTAAAAATTGCGTTTGAAAGACCGCTGCGCAAATACCGTGTGACATAAAATATTGCAACAACCGCTATTTTATTCCCTAGGGTCTCTGCTAAAAAAAATATATATAATGTTTGGGGGTTCTAAGTGATTTTCTAGCAGAAAATACAGGATTTTTACTTGTAAGCAACAAGTGTCAGAAAAGATTTAGTCTTTAAATGGTTAAACTGAAAACTTCTCCACGGAGTTCAGTCTATTGATAAAAGAACCTGAAAGAGATACAATGTATCTTCTTATCAGACTTGGCAGGCTGCCCAGAGGAGGAGAGAAGAAAACTTCAGACAACTTGCAATTGACTTCAATTACAGAAGTCATTTGCAAGTCCCACTGAATCGGCTTTTTTTTATCAGCACAATCGGCCGATGCCGATTAAGTAAAAAAAGCCAAATATCGGCTGATATATCGGCCGGCCGATATATCGGTCGACCTCTAATCTCAAGCTTTAAACAGCTCACAGAGCACTGTTCAATCCATCATCTGAAAATGGAAAGAGTATGGCACAACTGCAAACCTACCAAGACATGGCCGTCCACCTAAACTGACAGGCCGGGCAAGGAGAGCATTAATCAGAGAAGCAGCCAAGAGATCCATGGTAACTCTGGAGGAGCTGCAGAGATCCACAGCTCAGGTGGGAGAATCTGTCCACAGGACAACTATTAGTCGTACACTCCACAAATCTGGTCTTTATGGAAGAGTGACAAGAAGAAAGACATTGTTGAAAGAAAGACATGAGAAGTCCGTTTGCGAGAAGCCATGTGGGGGACACAGCAAACATGTGGAAGAAGGTGCTCTAGTCAGATGAGAACAAATTTTAACTTTCTGGCCTAAAAGCAAAACGCTATGTGTGGTGGAAAACGAACACTGCACATCACCCTGAACACACCATCTCCATCGTGAAACATGGTGGTGACAACTTCATGTTGTGAGGATGTTTTCCTTCAGCAGGGACAGGGAAGCTGGTCGGAGTTGATGGGAAGATGGATGAAACCAAATACAGGGCAATCTTAGACTTGTTATGCCGCGTACACACGGTCGGACTTTTCGTCTACAAAAGTCCGACAGCCTGTCCGACAGACTTCCGACGTACCTTCGGCGGACTTGCGGCAGACTTTCTTACGAACGGACTTACACACACACGACCACACAAAAGTACGACAGCCTAGTACGCGGTGACGTACACCAAGTCCGACGAGACTATAAAACGGAAGTTCAATAGCCCGTACGACACCCTTTGGGCTCCTTCTGCTAATCTCGTGTTTATCTCGTGTTAGTAGAAGTTTGGTGAGAGACGATTCGCGCTTGTGAGACTCGTATTTTTCAGTTCGTTTTAACTGTTGTTCAGTCTGTGCTTGTGAGGTTTGTATCTGCTTTTCAGTGCGTTTGGTCAGTTGGCATTGAGAAATCTTTGTTTTATTGGCCGCTCGTTCCTGATTTTCAGGTCGTTCTTCACAGGCCTTGCTGTTCTTCAGTGCGTTCTGTTTAGTGCGTTCTGACCAGCCGACCGTTTTGAAGCCATGTTACCTGTACGTACTCGTCGTCGAGCTCGTGCATTGTATGTGCTTGGTGCTGTAGTTTATTCTTCAGCCCAAGACCAGTCCATGAACAGGGCGAGGAGGAGTTCATGGACCAAGAATTGGTTGCTTCAGCGTGACCAGTTCTGTCACATGCCTTTGCTCCGTGAGATCCGTGAGAATAATCCTGAGGATTTCAGGAACTTTCTCCGGATGACGGACCCCGTTTTTGACCGTTTGTTGGCTTTGCTGACCCCCTATATCAGCAGGCAGGATACCTGCATGAGGCAAGCCATCACTCCGGAGCAGAGGCTGGTCGCTACCTTGCGGTATTTGGCCACAGGGAGAAGCCTGCAGGACCTTAAGTTCTCGACAGGCATCTCCCCCCAGGCTCTGGGGATCATTATCCCAGAGACCTGTTCTGCCATCATACAGGTCCTGCAGAAGGACTATATTAAGGTAAGATATTTTTCTTTTATTAGCATCACATGTTCTTTTATGTAATCTTTGATAATATAATGTATTTCTTGCTTCAAACACTACTTACCATCATTGCAATATAGTGTGAATGTCCCCTTTTTATCCTCACACATGCTGGATTTTTTTCCTGTTATTTTTTGTCATGCATGTATATTTTCCTTCAATAACCTTCCCAGCATGAAGTGATGGGAACATATCCACCTAGTCTACTCATTTGGAATGTATTTTGTTTGAGTGTATTTAGTGTGCTGCTAATGAGCAATTATCTAGATTTCACAAACCCCCCCCCCCCCCACCTAAACTCACTCCAAATAGTGTGCTGCTAATGAGCAATTATCTAGATTTCACAACCCCACCCCCCCCCCCACCTAAACTCACTCCAAATAGTGTGCTGCTAATGAGCAATTATCTAGATTTCACAAGCCCACCCCCCCCCCCACCTAAACTCACTCCAAATAGTTTGCTGCTAATGAGCAATTATCTAGATTTCACAACCCCACCCCCCCCCCCCCACCTAAACTCACTCCAAATAGTGTGCTGCTAATGAGCAATTATCTAGATTTCACAACCCCCCCCCCACCTAAACTCACTCCAAATAGTGTGCTGCTAATGAGCAATTATCTAGATTTCACAACCCCACCCCCCCCCCCACCTAAACTCACTCCTAATAGTGTGCTGCTAATGAGCAATTATCTAGATTTCACAACCCCACCCCCCCCCCACCTAAACTCACTCCAAATAGTGTGCTGCTAATGAGCAATTATCTAGATTTCACAACCCCCCCACCCCCACCCTCGTTAAAATTTGCTGGAATGTTCTGTGGTGTTGATTTGTCTAAAGCAAATATATGTTGCACTTTGCAAAATGCATGTGCACTCTACAAGTGCATTTGTTCCAGTGCTTTAGTAAATGAGCAGAAGCTCTGCTGATTTCCATCATCAAATCATATGCAAGCCTCAAAGTGTTTTCATTAATTGCCCTTGCATGTGATTGTGTACTCCTTGCAACATGAATGCCTTTTTACATTACCTCATTTACTGTAAGCTGGTTAGCAACTGCACCTGCAGAGTGCGACAACTGCAGTCTTGTAGCCTTTTTAGTCCCTAAATTCCTGCGTGTCCTAAAAGTAATTTTTTTTAGGGATTTCACAACCCCCTAAAATGTAATCAATGTTCCATCAGAGGGGGTGAGCAATCTGATAAGTGTGCCTTTCCATATTAGTTATTCCAGAACAATTAAATTATTGAATGTTATACTGATGCTGGGGAATAATGTTTTTAATTGTCTAATTTTCTTGCAATGTTAGCTTCCAAATTAATTGATTTTGGTTTTCTTGTTTGATTTCCCAGTTTCCTTCAACGCCACAGGAATGGCAGACTGTGGCATCCCATTTTGCCAGCCGTTGGGACTTTCCCAATTGTGGAGGGGCTATAGATGGGAAACATGTCCACATTGTGCCACCACCCCATTCGGGGTCATATTATTTTAATTATAAGGGGTTCCACAGTATTGTTTTAATGGCGGTGGTGTCGGCACACTATGATTTTTTATATGTGGACGTGGGGAAGAATGGCCGGATGTCGGATGGAGGAGTATTTGCCCAGACGGAGTTCTGCCAGCGTCTCCAGAGTGGTGGCCTGGGATTGCCACCTGATGAGGATAACGTGGAAGGACTCCCCTTTGTCTTCATTGCCGATGAAGCCTTCGCTCTCAGCAAGCACCTCATGAGGCCATTCCCCCAAAGAACACTCACCCCGGAGAGGAGGGTTTTTAATTACCGGCTGGCCAGAGCTAGAAGAGTGGTTGAGAATGCATTTGGAATTCTGGCCAGCCGGTTCCGCCTGTTTCAAACAGCCATTAATTTGGCGGAATACAAACTTAATTTTATCGTTTTATCGTGCTGCATTCTGCACAACTTTTTAAATAAGCATTCTACAAATTATATAGGCACAGTTGGGCCTGAGGCCGGACAAATAGAAGCCAACCTTACAGGCCTGGATACTGTCCGTACTGGCTTGGCCCCCCAAAGTGCCCGTCAAGTTAGACAGCAATATGTTAATTATTTTATGGGTAGGGGGGCCATTGCAATGGGCCAGGATATATAATTTTTGACAATAAAAAAATTATTGATGAAATCTTGCATTATATTTATTGCTTGCCTTTCTTTTGGGCTGTCTCCTAGGTTATGGTCGAGCAGTTGTAGTGCCAACTGTATTGTAATTTTAAATGTCTAAATAAGCTCCATTGCCACTGTAAACAACTTTTTTACAATTATAACTAAAATGATACTGAGCCTTGAAATAACAAACCACACATTTATTTAATTCCTATAAGGAGATGTTTTTATTAATGGTTGTTATGCATTCAGTTCTGCATTTAGTATAAAATGTTCATAGACAAAAATAGAATGATATCTTAATAATGTAGCAAAATATAATTATATCTAAATATTTATACCTAATCCACAAAAAAATATTTTTGGCTTTTTGATTTTCACAAACAGGCTTTTTTTTTTGTTTTGGGAAAATCAAGTTTTGTTTTGTGTTTTTTTTTTTTTGTTTTTTAAAGCAATTTTTTTGTTTATGTTTTTTTTTTTTTAGCAAGTTATTTTTGTTTTTATTATTTTTTTTTAAGAAAGTTTGTATATTTTTTTTTTTGGTTTTTTAAAATCAAGTGTTTTTTATTTTTTTTGGTTTTTTAAAATCAAGTTTTTTATTTTTTTTGGTTTTTTAAAATCAAGTTTTTTATTTTTTTTGGTTTTTTAAAATCAAGTTTTTTATTTTTTTTGGTTTTTTAAAATCAAGTTTTTTATTTTTTTTGGTTTTTTAAAATCAAGTTTTTTATTTTTTTTGGTTTTTTAAAATCAAGTTTTTTATTTTTTTTGGTTTTTTAAAATCAAGTTTTTTTTTTTTTTTTTTTTTGTGTTTTTTTGAAAATCAATTTTTATTTTTTTGTGGATTTTTGAGGTATTTCCGAGAAACAGCCCTCCTTTTTTACATTAGGTTAAACAGCCATTTATGTTCTGGCAAAAAAAAAAAAAGAGAAGGCCCAGAATGGGGTCAGCAAAACAGGAAATGAAGGACATGATTGATGTTTTGGGGTTTAAAAAAGGGCATTTAGATTCGACCCAAAACATCAATCATGTCCTTCATTTCCTGCTGCATACGATCCAGCCGATTCCGCATTTGATCGATCTCCCCATTCCAGGCCATGATTTGAGCAATTAGCCGTTGGGCACTGTCTGTGGTGAAATAGTCAGTTGGACCTAAAGTGGAATGAAAAAAAAAATATGTTTAGAAATATGCACACATAAGTTTACCTTACCATAAAGCTGGTGTCTCAAACACTGACCTGGTGGGGTGCCCATGTCGCAAACTTCATGAACATCCTCGGGGGTGGCGCTGTTGCTTGACTCAAGCACAACCAGATCACCTAAAATAGAGTAGAAAAATTACATAAAATAAAAGGCAGCCATGCATAGATTACCGTAAGCTGGTGTGTCAGACACTCACCTGGTGGGGTGCCCATGTCGCCCACCTCTCCTTCCTCCACATCCTCAATGGGACTTGGGCTTATTTCCCAATCATTTTTTGCTTGGGGTGGACTGTCTTCTGGTTGTTGGCTGAGTGATTTTTCCCCTATGTGAAACAAAAAATTATTAATCTAATTAGCACACAGATATTTTAGTACATAGTAATTTTCCAACATTTGTAATGAAGTGGTTTGTGTAGAGTTCCTATTTTACCTCAATATTTAAAATTAGAAAGACATATCGGATAGATAGATATCAATATCTCAAAATATAGTTAATAATCTTTTGATCTCTCTCTATATCTGGAACAAAATCTCAAACTATCTAACTAAATGTAAAGCCAAAAAATTAAGATAACTTCAAATCTTCAAAAAGAATGTTTTACATTTCTATATCTATCTATCTACCTATCTCTATATTTCTCTCTCTCTCTATATATATTTCTCTCTCTCTCTCTCTCTCTCTCTATATATATATATCTCTATTTCTATATCTCAATAGATAGATATATATATATATATATATATCTATATCTATCTATCTATCTATCTATCTATCTCTCTCTCTCTCTCTCTCTCTCTCTCTCTCTCTCTAGTTATATATATATATATATATATATATAGTTATATATATATATATATATATAGTTATATATATATATATATATATAGTTATATATATATATATATATATATATATATATAGTTATATATATATATATATATATATATATATAGTTATATATATATATATATATATATATATATATATAGTTATATATATATATATATATATATATATATATATATATATAGTTATATATTTATATATATATATATATAGTTATATATATATATATATGTATATATATATGTATGTGTATATATATATATGTATATGTATATATATGTATGTGTGTGTGTATATATATATATATATATATATATATATATATATATATATATATATATATATATATATGTGTATGTATATATATATATATATATATACATGTATATATATGTGTATATGTATATATAGATATATATCTATAGATATGTAACGAGGTTTCTTAAAAGATCGTTTAAAACGATGAAAACAAAAATCGGATAGGAAGGAAAAGCACATGGAGCAATATACAAGGTAATAAACACAAGAGAAAAACACGACAAGTACTTACTTTTTTTAAGAACTTTCCGGATACGTCGGTATTGATCCGGCTCCCTGAGTTTCAGGTCAGACCATCTTTTTCGCAGTTGATCTTTGGAGCGCTGGACCCCAAAAGATGCCTGCAAAGTCTCCACGACCTTCGCCATTATTTTGGCCTTGCGCAAATTTGGCCGTGCGTACGGCCCATAATTGCCATCATAGTCGTCTTTGTGAAGAATGGCCACCATCTCCACCATCTCTTTAAAACTCATATTAGAGGCCTTAAATCTAGGCCTCATAGATTTCGCTGACGTTCCTGCCTCCGGGCTGTCTCCACTACCTGAGGTCGTCAACATTTCAGGTGTCTCCGCCATTCTTTAACTCCACTACGCGCCGTAACAAAAAATGGGCGGAGAACATGAGTTAAAATCGAACGTCAGGGGCGGGCGACGCAGGCGGAGTTTCACACATGCGTAGTGTATAAAGAGCCTTGCGCACGTGTCGTACGTACGTTCTGTGCGTCGAATTAGGGGGCGGAGAACATGAGTTAATTTCGAACGTCAGGGGCGGGCGACGCAGGCGGAGTTTCACACATGCGTAGTGTATAAAGAGCCTTGCGCACGTGTCGTACGTACGTTCTGTGCGTCGAATTAGGGGGCGGAGAACATGAGTTAATTTCGAACGTCAGGGGCGGGCGACGCAGGCGGAGTTTCACACATGCGTAGTGTATAAAGAGGGGCCTTGCGCACGTGTCGTACGTACGTTCTGTGGTAGGTGATAGTGGACCTGGACGTTACAAAACGAAGGTAATTTTAGATATTTTTTTTTTTTTTTTGGTTTTTATGGTCATGACTTTGTAGCAAGCGGCCTATATGGCTTGATAGATTGATGAGGCCTACATAGGGAGAAGATGATGAGGGGTTAGCCGAAACCTATAATAAAAGTGTTTTTTGTCTTGTGACTTCATCTTTTCCAGATATAATGAATCCCCTATTTAAGGATCCAGAGTTCCTTACATCTTTTATTTCCAAATATCGAGAGATGAGGAATTTGTGGGAGGTGAAACACCCTCAGTATTATGCTAAGCATGTGAGGAAGTCAACGCTGGAGAGACTTCTGGCCTTTGTCCAGGCGACCATCCCGGAAGCAACAATGGAGACATTGCTCAAGAAAATTGGGGTCTTGAGGAACATGTATAAGAGGGAGCATAAGAAGATCCAGGAATCAAGGAGATCAGGAGCATCAGCAGATGATGTTTATGTACCCAGGCTGTGGTACTACAATCAACTCCGTTTTCTGGATGACCAGAATGAAGCCAGGCCATCACTTTCAACCCTTCCCTCCACCCTTCCCTCCACCCTTCCCTCCACCCCAGCAGAGGCTGATGAGGAGCAAGCTGGGTCTTCCATCCTGGATGAACCAGATATGACCATCTGGAGTCAGGTAAATTATTTTAACAAATATTTACTGTACTAATATTAATGATGTTAACTGGATGTTATAATTGTCTAAAATAATTTGGCACTCAAAATTGGGTATACATATCAATTGACAGTAGTGGCTAAATATGTTTGGCACCTGCTTGAAATAATTAGGGTGTCTGATTAGACTCTTTTATTAAAGAGAAGTATTCACATTGAATTTGCTATTCATGAGAAGCAAACTGTGTGTCATTGATGAACCCCAAAAAATATACTCAAACTATTGTCCTTTTTTTATACACAGGATGAGTCCATCCAGGAGGAATGTGGGGAAAGTGGCAGGCAGGAGGAGACCGGGCCCATGGACAGCCTGGAGGAGGCCGGATTCACCATCATCCTGGAGGAGGCTGGGCCCAGTGTCAGGCAGGAGGTGGCTGCTCCCAGTGAGGTGGCTGCTCCCAGTGAGGTGGCTGGGCCAAGTGAGGTGGCTGGGCCAAGTGAGGTGGCTGGGCCCAGTAGGAGCCTGACCGAATCCCAAGTGCCTCCCCTCCACCTTCCCAAAAAAAGGGCCAGGAAGGGGATGGTCACACAGGACGCATCCCTGCGCCTCATGCAAGAGGCCACCCGTTTTTTAACAAGCCCCCCCGAAGCGGAAGAATCCTATGGCTGCTACTTAGCCAGCAGGCTTCTTCAGATGGATTGGGAGCAGCGCCTCATTTGTGAGCGCCTATTTGGGGAAACAATCCATAAGGGGCTGCAGGGCACGCTAACACAAAACACCCAACTACATGAGGCAGCCCCCCCTCCTCCTCCTCCTCCTCCTCCTCCTCCTCCTCCTCCTCCTGCCACAACTGAAACACCAGAGCCACAGCCTCAAAAGAAGGCTACAGGGAAGGCTGCAGGGCAGCGTGGAGGAAAGGCTGCAGGGAAGAGAAGAAAATGATGACCTGGGTTCAGTCTGGTCTGACAGAAGACGCAGGCTGTTGTAGGACCACAGTCTGGGGACATCTAGATCATCTGCTGGTGCTGTTGATCTCTGGGATTCTTGGACCAGATTGTGCTCCCTCTTATATGGACTCCTCAAGATCCCAATTTTCTGGTACACCGACTTTTTCCAGCGTTGACTTCCTCTTTATTTTATTTTGACCATGAATAAATGGATATTTTTTGAGTTTAGCAAAAGACTTTATGTGTTTTCTTTGAAATCATTGATTTTACACACAATGTTAAATTAACAAGGGACAACAATCTCATTGAGTTTGAAAAAAAACACACCAAAAATACATTACTAATGTTAATAATGTTCAAGTGGTAAGTCTTGAAAATCAAAAAAATTACGTAACCAAAAACGGTGCTTTGGGTTAACTTTATCTAAAAACTAAAAAATAAACACTATAAAAAAAAATAATAATAATGGGTTCTTTGTGTTAACTTTACAAACCTAAAAAAAAAAAAAAAAAAAAAAAAAAAGGGGAAAAAGTATTATTAGTATGGAAACATTGTTTTAAAAAGGCATACTATATCATTCATGAGATCAAAGAGAAAAAGAATCCAGAAATCAGTTTGGGAGAACTCTGATTATGAACAGCAAAACACCTTCGTTCTTTAGAGCCTTCGTAAAGAAGAAATAAAATGCGCTGCATTGAACGATCACAGATTTTGCAGCGTGATGAATGTGCTACCTACAATACGAACACTAGTTTTACTAGACCGAGTGCTTCCGTTTAGTTTTTGCTTATGAGCATGCGTCGTTTTTTTGTCCGTCGGACTAGCATACAGACGAGCGGACTTCGGGGTCCGTCGTACTTACGACGTAAAGATTTGAAGCATGCTTCAAATCTAAAGTCCGTCGGATTTTAGGCTAAAAAAGTCCGTTGAAAGTCCGGAGAAGCCCACACACGATCGGATTACCAGCCAGCTTTAGTCCGTCAGCGTCCGTTGGACTTTTGTAGACGAAAAGTCCGACCGTGTGTACGCGGCATTAGAGTCTGCAAGTCTTCAAGCAGGACAACAACCCTAAATATACAGCCAGAGCTACAATGGAATGGTTTAAATCAAAGCATATTCATGTGTTAGAATGGCCCAGTCAAAGTCCAAACCTAAATCCAATTGAGAATTTGTGGCACGACTTGAAAATTGCTGTTCACAGACGCTCTCCATCCAATCTGACAGAGCTTGAGCTATTTTGCAAAGAAGAATGGGCAAAAATTTCACTCTCTAGATGTGCAAATCTGGTAGAGACATCCCCAAAAAGACTTGCAGCTGTAATTGCAGTGAAAGGCAATGACTCCGGGGGGCTGAATACAAATGTACACCACACTTTTCACATATTTATTTGTAAAACATTTGGGAAACCATTTATAATTTTCCTTCCACTTCACAATTACGTGCAGCTTTGTGTTGGTCTATCACATAAAATCCCAATAAATTACATTTACGTTTTTTGTTGTAACATGACAAAATATGGAAAATGACAAGGGTATGAATACTTTTTCAAGGCACTATAGCTAGATGGATAGCTAGATGGATAGATAGATAGATAGATAGATAGATAGATAGATAGATAGATAGATAGATAGATAGATAGATAGATAGATAGATAGATAGATAGATAGATAGATAGTATCTGGTAAAAAGATATAATGGTAATTAGTTGGAGATGGATAGATAGACCAATGGATTGATATATGGATAGAACGATTGATAATTGGGTTAAGGTTGAGATAGATAGAGAGATAGACTGATAATTAGGTAGCGATAGATGGATAGATAATTAAAAAGATGTAGATAGATAAATTATTAGATAGCTAGATAAATTAATTGATAGAAAGACCGATTGATAATTAGGGATAGATAGAAAGATAGATAGATAGATAGATAGATAGATAGATAGATAGATAGATAGATAGATAGATAGATAGATAGATAGATTTTGTAAATAGGTAGAGATCAATGGATAGATAATTAAAAAGATGTAGATAGATAAATTATTAGATAGATAAATTGATTGATCGAAAGAAAGACTGATTGATAATTAGGGATAGATATATATATAGATGGATAGATCAATCTGATAAAAAGATAGACTAGATGGATATAAAGATAGTTAGAGATGGATAGATAGACAAATGTATTGATAGAGGGATAGAACGATTGATAATTGGGTTAAGGTTGAGATAGATAGACTGGTAATTAGGTAGAGATCGATGGATAGATAATTAAAAAGATGTAGATAGATAAATTATTAGGTAGATAGATAAATTATTAGATAGATAAATTCATTGATCGAAAGAAAGACCGATTGATAATCAGGGATAGATATATATAGATAGATAGCTAGATTAGATTAAAAGATAGATAAAAAGAGAGACTGGTAATTAGGTAGAGATGGATGGATAGATAGATAATTAGATAGACAGTTGAGTAACGGATACAGACAGACCATGTGACCAGTGACCGTGCGGTATGTACAGAGCCGCGTTGCGGTATTAGCGCTCTGCGCAAGACGTGTCACCGATCGCTGGTGCTGACGCATTGTTTGTTCTGGGCTGCGAGGTCGGGGGAGGGGGAATATTGCGCTCAGCATCTGCCTCTTGTGTTTTCCTCGGTGCAGAACAGATGTTGGCAACATGAAATCATTAGTCTGCAAATGTTCTCGCCTGGAGGCACGGGAGACAATTCTACACAGCGAATCTCCCATCAGCCCCCTCTGTGCGCCCATCATCTCTCTGTATCATCTCCTCGCTGTGCCTGGAGCCGCACACACCTCTCATCACTTGGCACCATCATACAAACCCTTCTCCAATATGTCCCTATATACCAGAACACCACATTACCCCTGCCATGGCACGTCACTCCATATGGGTCCTGTACTGTACACCTATTTCTATGACCCACAGCTAGGCACACCAGTCTCTGTACCAGAGGAGCTTACACTCTGTCTCCCCACAGTCACACACTATTATTTATTATTCATTTACAGTATATAGCTCTGACATATACTGCAGTGCTGTACAGAGACCACTGAGCCAGTCACATCAGTCTCTGTACCAGAGAAGCATTGTATCTAAAAGAGAAATAAGTAGAAAAAAAAAGAAGTCCGTGAAAAAAATGAAATGGCTAGATCAGGATGTGATCTATGTCAGGGTCAATGTTAGGGTCAAGGTCAGGGTCAAAGGTCAGTGTCAGTGTGTTTTAGGTAGGATTAAAAAAAAGTAAAATGTGCACTTTTGTTTCTGGGTTGTACTACGGTTACAAACAAATATACACATGTGTTATTAGATAATAATATTAATTTAAAAAAAAATCAAAAGATATCTATTACCATTTACCATTAAGTGAAAGCCCAGTTGGTCCTGAAAAAAAACAAGGTATAATCCACCTGGATACACTATGGGGTCTTTTTATAAAAATATTCATTGACGCATTCCTGCAAGCTGAAGGATATTTCACTGTATGTTTTCTAATAGATTCATTCCTGTATCATTGACTCCATCTAGTGGCCAAAATGTGGTATTTTTCTTCATTGAGGGGTTTTAGAAAGCTATACTGCATTATGGACACCAGATGTGGTAACTACATTTGTTGTATAAATGTCAGAAACAAGCTGAAGAAAATTTCACTGTATGTTATCTAATAAAATAATTTCTGTATCTTCAGCTCCATCTAGTGGCCAAAATGTGGTGTTTTTCTTCATTGAGGTGTTTTAGAAAGCTATACTGCATTTTGGCAACTAGATGGAGCTGAAGCTACAAAAATTATTCTATTAGATAATATACAGTGAAAATTCCTTCAGCTTGTTTCTGACATTCATACAACAAATCTTTTACAAATAGACCCCTAATAATAGACCCCTAATATTGTTGCAAAGATATGTACAGTTTTGTTAACACACGTCATAGTTGAAAAACTGTTTTCGGGCATTAAAAGTTTTGACCTTCATCATTAAGGGCCCTTTCACACTGAGGCGGGGGCGGCATCGGCGGTAAAACGCCGATATTATTAGCGGCGTTTTACCGTCGGTATTCGGCCGCTAGCAGGGCGGTTTTACCCCCCGCTAGCGGCCAAGAAAGGGTTAAATACCACCGCAAAACATCCCATTGATTTCAATGGGCAGGAGCGGTGAAGGAGCGGTATACACTCCGCTCCTTCATTGCTCCGAAGATGCTGCTAGCAGGACTTTTTTTCCCATCCTGCTAGCGTACCGCTCCAGTGTGAAAGCCCTCGGGGCTTTCACACTGGAATTAAGGCAGCGGCACTTTCGGGCCGGTTTGCAGGCGCTATTATTAGCGCAATAGCGCCTGCAAACCGCCCCAGTGTGAAAGGGCTCTAAGGGGTTATAGACGGGTGGACAGAAATATTAGTTGTGGAAAATTGAGCTGTGAGTGGTTCCTGGAATTGTGAGCTATAATGCTGAAAATGAGACCTTGGAGTGCTTGGAATACTCCACCATTCCTGCAGGTAACAGTCCTGCCCACCTGTTTTTCTCAGTGTCTCCTTTCCACCTCCATATAATTTATATGTGCTTGTGTCTTCCAGAAACCCAACCTAAAGAAAAGGATCGCTCTGAGCCAACTGACATCTGAAAGGTACACGCCAGAGGTGGATGATGCACTGGATCGCTTTGCATCAGACGTCAGCCAGGAGGCGCTGTTCGTGTACTTTGACCCTCAACGCGTCCTTCATGCCGAGTCCAGTGCTCCAGCACAAGTGCGTAACATCCCGGGCATGTACTGCCTTGCCCTACGATACAGGGTCCTATTTATTAACCACTTAAAGACCTCCCACCGTATATATATATATATATATATATATACTGTGGCAGGGCGGCTCTATTGCGCAAAACCAAGTACCTGTACGTCATTGCGTGCAATAGATACTGTGGGCGCGTGCGCCCGCTGCACGGAGGGGGAGCCAATCAGCGGGTTTGCTTGTTTTGTTTTTTTTTCACATTTTTTTTTAACCAAAAACATGTAGAAGCATACATATCGGCCTAAACTGAGAAAAAAAATCGCTTTTTTAAAAAAAATTGGGGATATTTATTATAGCAAAAAGTACAAAATATTGTGTTTTTTTTCAAAATTGTCGTTTTTTTTTTGTTTAGAGCGCAAAAAATAAAAACCACAGAGGTGATCAAATACCACCAAAAGAAAGCTTTATTTGTGGGGAAAAAATGTACAGGTATTTGTGTCCAACGTCGCACAACCGCGCAATTGTTGGTTAAAGTAACGCAGTGCCACATCGCAAAAAATGGCCTGGTCATTAAGGGGGTAAAACCTTCCGGGGCTGAGGTGGTTAAATGCCCCAATTGATAATCCACCACTCTGTAAACCATAGTTGACATATCCAGCTGCTCTGGACATTTTTGAGACTTGTTTTGCAATAAAAAAGAAAAAAACATTTATGTTTACATTTAACATTTACATTAAGATTTTTAAGTCCAGCTTCAGGTTGGGCAAATAAAAAATAAAAAAAATGACTCCACAGCAGTAGGTAAAGTCGAAGGCCCCTTTCACACGGGCTGTCCAATCAGGTCCTTCTGTCAGTTTTTCAGACCTGATCAGACGCTCCATTCATCTCTAAGGAGCAGGGGATGTCCTCTGACACTTGCTGATATCTGATCCAAATCCAGACGGATGGTGGTCCCATTTTTCGTCCATCTGGTGGATCGGATTGGATCAGATTGGATCGGATGAAAACTGGCAGGCGGTCCGTTTTCATCCGATCTCCCCATAGAGGATAGCGGGACTCTGACAGGTCCGTCTCAGCACAGTGAACGGAGATGGACCTGTCATCTGCCTGCTCAGCGGGGATCAGCAGATCGATCCCCCGCCGAGCAAGCAGAGTCCATCAAATGGATCCGATCTGTGTGAAAGGGGCCCAATTGAACACTCAATTCAAATCAGCTGAAGGCATTCCAGGTGTATCAAAACAAAAGGGTTCAATGCCTTACAGTTCATTTTCTATCTAAAGCAGCTGCAGCTGAGTAGAGAGTAGAAAAGGCCATCCCCTGCCAGCATGCTACAGGAAAGGGGCATTTCTCTCTGTGTGGAAACAGTGGTCTCTCTGCAGGGGTCCAACACGTCACCTGCTGAGTCAGAACTATAGAGCTGCAATTATCAAAGCTTGTGTTCCCTGCAGATTGGAGAGCTCTGGTTCTAAATCAGTAGGGGGGGGGGGGAGGGTGCGAATCCTCTGCAAGACCACTGCTTGCACACAGAAAGCAAAGGTCCTTCTCTGCAGAATGAAAGAACCCACAGTCTGATTAGAAAAGTTTGTCCCCTGCCAGCATGCTACAGGAAAGGACCATTGATCTCTGTGGATACAGTGGTTTCTCTGCAGAGGTCTGATACGCCCCCTCCTGAGTCAGAACTTTAGCACTGTAATTAGCAATGCTCATGCTCCCTGCTGATTGGAGAGCTCTGGTTCTACCTCAGTAGGGGGGTCGGCGAAGCCTCTGCAAGGCCACAGCTTGCACACAGAAAACAAGGGTCCTTCTCTGCAACATGAAAGGCTCCATAGTCTGAGAAGAAAAGCCTGTCCCTTGCCAGCATGCTGCAGAGAAGTACCCTTGCTCTCTGTGTGTAAGCAGTGGTCTCCTCACAGAGATTCAATGTACCCCCTCCTGTGTTCGAGCTCTGCAGCATGAGCTTTGCTAATTATAGAACTATAGTTCTGATTCAACAGGGGGGAGTGTCGGACCTCTGCAGAGAGACCACTGCTGCCACACTGAGAGCAAAGTCTTTCTCTGCAGCTTGCTGGCAGGGGGAAGGCTTCTTTACTCAAGATGTGGCTGCTTTAGATAGAAAATGAACTGGAAGACTTTGCATACCCTTTGTTATGATGCACATGTATTTAGCCGATTTAAACTAAGGGTTTAATTAGGCTTTAACCAGTCCCCGCTTGGCCTATAGTCAAATGACAGCCGGACGGGACTTTTTTCGTTCCAGGTGGACGTCATATGACGTCCTCCAATAACGCGCCTCTCACGTGGCCATGGTCCTGCACTGCGGCCCCATCTGTCACTGGCTGTGTCCGCCGGACACAGACGATGACTGATCACTGTACCGGCCTGCTGCTGGTACCATGTGATTGCTGCGACCAATCACAGCAGATCACATGACAATTGTAAACAATTAATGATTTCCTTTCATGCCATCCATTGTGTACAATTGTGTTGCTAGCAGTGATTGGTCACAGTGATCACATGGTACAGACAGAGCTAATCCTAAAACAAATAAATAAACTTTGTGCTAAAATAATTGTCCAGTGTCCTTTATATATTATTCACTTGCTTTATATTCTATGTGCTTCTGCTATTTCTATCCTGTGCTTCTGTATTTCAGCCGTTTATTTGTTTAGGATATGCATGGTTTGCATAGATTAAAGACACGGATTAATGCATTTTAAATGTGCGCTTTTTTTTATTTCTTTTTAATTTTTTAATTTTTTTACACATATATGTAATTGATGCACTTGAATTGGATGGTTTGTGCAGTGTAAAAGGTCCATATAATTAATGCACTTTATGTAAATGAATTTGTATATATATGATATTGGTGTATAATCTTTTACTGTTTAGGATACTTAGGGATTTTTCTAGCTCTGCATTGAGATATACTTTCTTTCTCGAACATCACGGGACACAGAGCCTCAGTAATAACTGATGGGTTATATAGGGTATCACTAGGTGATTGGACACTGGTCACACCCTAAACAGGAAGTTCAACCCCCTATATAATCCCTCCCCTTGCAGGGATACCTCAGTTTTTACGCCATGGTCTTAGGTGATGGATGTGTAAAGATGTCCTGTGCGGAGCTCCAAAGGGAATATCCTATATCCTATACTGGTGCAAGCCAGGCGAACCGAATCCATTTCAAAGTGTCTTTTCTAGGTCGAATTGGATGGTACCCGGGCCTCGTGTCCGAAGAAACAAGGTTTTACCTGTAATACTTCCTCTTTTTAGAGAGCTGGACCCCGCATATCAGAAAATTGTTTTTCTAGCCTAATTTCTGGCCGGGTGCTTTACAGGCCCAGAACTGCAGGATCCCCCTATTCGTAGGGGGCCCCAGTCTCTGAAGGTTTTCCAAATGGAGCCCACCGTGAGAGGTAAAGATTGGGTCTGTATGACAGAACACTGCTGCTGGATAAGGTAAGGGAGATTCCACAGAATTTTTAAATTCTAGAAGGTTTCTCCTTTAAGGTAAATGCATGCTATGCCTATTGTCGCCACCGGGGGCTGCCAAGAACACATACCTTCTCATGCTGATGTCTGTCTCAGTGTTCGCACGCTGCACAAGCTCCTCCGGCCGGCTCCAGGTAGGATGGGATGGGGGGTTTTCGCCTCAGGAATGTTCCCCCCAGACTAGGGGGAGGTCGCAGGTGGTCTGTGAGGCGGTTGTACACCACTCTATCGCCGCCGCCACTGCCGCCATTGCCACGTGCAGGCCCCATCACTACCGGCCTCTCTCCTTCCTCCCCCACCCCCAGCCTTTCCTCCATGCTGGTTCCGGAGGGTCGGCTAGCGCGGGAAGCGCATGTTTTTTGAAAAAACTAAGGGGGGGGGGCGGTAGAGGGGGGGGGGGGCGTCAGCAAAGCGTCCAGCGTGCTCCGACGCCCACACAGGCCGGCTGCATGGCTGTTAAAGGCACTCTTTTCAGAGCCTTTGGAGGGACACAGAGCTGACGGTCGCATGTAAGGTGGGACACAGGCATTCTCCTAGGCAGCATTTACTAAGGTAACACCAGACTCGGCATTTGGTAGCAAGGCTTTTGCCAGACTACAGTGCTCAGCAGTCAGTGTTCATTTTGTGATACCTCTACCTTGTTGCTCTGCACTATGGGTAGAAGCGGTTCAAATACCCCAAGAACCGGAGGCTCCAGGGGATCTCATTCAGGTTCTGAGGACCCCCTTTCTGCAGCATCCTCCCCCCCTGAGGGGCCAGGGACAGCTAGCCAGGGAGAGTCGTTGAGGTCAGGGGCTACACCTGCTTTTTGCACTTCAGCCCCTGTATACATTATCTAGGAGGTTTTTTCCTCAGCCATTAATGGTTTAGAGGAAAGATTAATGGCCATGATTACATCTTCACTCAGTGGAAGAAAACGCACTAGGCCTTTCTCTGTTACCCAGGACCCTCAGGCAGAGGAGCTCTGGGATTGGGGAGTAAAATCCCTTTCAGAGGATCGGGATGGGACGGATGATTCCTTCTCTGAGGAATCAAGTGGAAAAGGGCCCTCTTCGCTTCTCAGGATGAGAAAGTCTTAGTACAGATCCTTGCTGGATTGGTCCGCTCCACATTTAAAGTACCCATATCTGAATCAGTTAAAGAACTCTCTATCTCTATGGGGTCACTGAAACCTCCTCAAACAACACATGCTTTTCCTGGTCATAATTTACTTGAAAAAGCTCATTTATTCTGAGTGGGATCACGCAGATAAACGTTTTTTCCGCCTGAAAAAGTTTTCAACACTTTATCCTATGGAAGAAATGTTTATAAAGATGTGGGGGATACCGGCCGTTGATGCCGCCATTTCCTCTGTAGTCTGACTTGTCCTGTAGACAATGCTCAGATGCTCAGGGATCCTGTGGATAAAAGGATGGAATCCCTATTCAAGGATATTTTCTCCTTAGCAGGTTCAGTAGTTTAACCTGCAGTGGCAGCGATCAGAGTCTGTCAATACTTAAGAGACCATGTTAAGCAGGTCATCAAAGTTTTACTTGAACAGCAGGCCCAGGGGTTGGCTAACCGTCCAGCGGCCTTATGTTTTGCTGTTTATGCCATTAGAGATTCTATCAGGCAAACCCCTTGTTTTTCACTTGGGTTGGTGCGTATGCGTAGAATCTTATGGTTAAAAAATTGGTCAGCTGAAGCACCATGTAAGAAACTTCTGGCTGGATTTCCATTTCATGGTGCAAGGTTGTTTGGAGAGGACTTGGATAATGCTATTCAAAGGTTCTCTAGTGGGAGAGCACTCTCTTATCTGTTAAGAAGAGGAGTAAGCATCTCTCTTTCGAACGGACTCTTTTCCCCAGTGCCAGGGGCATCAGCCTCTAGGCAGTCGCGACGGCCTTCTCCGTCTGGGTCATGAAACAAGAGTCAAACCCCAGAGACAAGGAAGTCCTGGGGGAAGAAGCCTGCTAGACAGGACTCTAGGGCCTCTTCATGAAGGGACGCCCCCGCTTGCTTGAGTGGGGGGAAGACTGCTACAGTTCTCTAAAACTCTGACAGGAGGATTTCAGGACAGATGAGTAATCTCCACTGTAACCTTAGGTTACACACTGGAGTTCCAAGAGTTTCCCTCTCCTAGTTTCCTCAGATCAAGTGTCCCCAGAGATCCAGAGAAGAAGCAGTCGCTCCTTCTAGCGTTAGAACGACTTTTGTCGCAAGAGGTCATTATGGTGGTTCCCACGAAGGATCAAGGATTGGGTTTTATTCCAACCTTTTTTTCTTTACGGTCCAAAAGCCAAATGGGGATGTCAGACCCATTCTGGATCTAAGGGATCTGAATCGATTCCTAAGGATTCGGTTCTTCCGCATGGAATCAATTCGGACAGTAGTCTCCATCCTGCAGGGAGGAGAATTTGCTGGCATCGATAGACATCAGAGTTGCATATCTGTATGTGCCCATTTTTCCTGCTCATCAGAAGTTTCTGCACTTCGAGATGGGAGGGCGTCATTTTCAGTTTGTGGCTCTGCCTTTCGGGATAGCCACTGCACCTCGAGTGTTCACAAAGATCTTGGCTCCTTCTCTAGCCAGATTAAGGGCTCAGGGTATAACTGTCATAGCATACCTAGACAACCTGCTCTTGATAGACCGGTCGGTAGCCTCGTTGAACAGGAACTTGAGGACCACAGTCAAGTATCTGGAATACCTAGGTTGGATCCTCGACCTAGAAAGATCTTTCCTAAAACCAGTAAGAAAACTGGAGTTTTTGGGTCTGATCATAGATACAAGCCAGGAAGAAGGTATTTTTACCTCAGGCAAAGATCACTGACGTAAGGGAGCTAATTCTGGTAGTCAGGGCCAAGAAGGGTCCTTCTGTCCGCCTTTGTATTAGGCTGCTGGGAAAGAGGATAGCTTTGTTCGAAGCAGTTCCCTATGCTCAGTTTCAGTCAGGACTGTTGCAACACAGTATCCTGTCGGCCTGGAACAAGAAAGTTCAGGCATTAGATTTTCCGATGCACTTGTCTCATGCAGTGCATCAGTGCCTCAATTGGTGGTTAATACCCGTAAGCTTGCAGAAAGGGAAATCCTTCCTACCGGTCACCTGGACGGTGGTAACAACGGATGCCAGTCTTTCGGGTTGGGGAGCAGTTCTGGAACAGTCTGCGGTCCAAGGGGTATGGTCCAAGACAGAGAGGTCTCTACCCATTATTATTCTGGAGATCCGTGCGGCATATCTAGCCTTAAAGGCCTGAACTCTCAGGCTACAGGGTTGCCCAGCCAGGATCCAGTCCGACAATGCCACAGCAGTGGCTTATATCAAATTTGTGGCAGGGACAAAAGATCCTCTTGCATACGGGACGGATGCGGTGGTGATTCCGTGGCATCGGTTCTCACTGGTTTATGCATTCCCGCATATTCTGCTACTGCCACGATTCCTTCGCAGGATCAGGCAGGAAGGTCGGTACTTCTGGTAGCCCCCGCTTGGCCCAGGAGGACTTGGTATGCAGAAATGGTAAGGATGATGGTGGGTTCCCCGTGGACCCTACCGTCATGCCCAGACCTGTTATCTCAGGGTCCAGCGTTCCATCCTGCCTTACAAACGTTAAAATTGACGGTTTGGCTATTGAAACCCAGGTTCTGAAGAGCCGTGGGGTTTCAGGTCCTGTGATATCTACCTTGATTAATGCAAGGAAGCCAGCTTCCAGAGTAATTTATCATAGAGTCTGGAAAGCTTATGTATCCTGGGGTGAATCCAGGGTTGGCATCTCAGAAGATATGTGATCGGTAGAATTCTTGATTTTCTACAATTGGGATTAGAGATGAAGCGGGCCTTGAGTACCATCAGGGGCCAGGTCTCGGCCTTATCAGTATTATTTCAGTGGCCACTTGCTTTGCATTCTTTGGTCCGAAACTTTATGCAGGGGGTGACGCGTCTTAATCCTCCGGTTAAGGCGCCCCTAAAAACCCCTGGGACTTGAACTTGGTTCTGTCTGTTTTACAGAAACAGCCCTTAGAACCAATACGTCAGATTCCTTTGGTCTTGCTGACAAGGAAGTTAATTTTTCTGGTAGTCATCTCTTCTGCTAGAAGAGTATCAGAATTAGCAGCTCTTTCCTGTAAAGAGCCTTATTTGATTATACACAGGGATAGAGTGGTATTGCGCTCTCATCCTAGTTTTTACCGAAGGTGGTTTCAGATTTTTATCTAAACCAAGACAGTGTTCTGTCTTCCTTTTTTCCTGATCCCTGTTCTCGGAAGAAAGGTCACCACATTCTTTGGATGTAGTAAGAGCAGTCAAGGCCTATCTGGAAGCAACTGCTCAAATTCGCAAAACGGATGTTTTTGTTCGTGCAGCCGGAGGGTCCCAATAGAGGACAGGCAGCGTCAAGATCTACCATTTCTAAATGATTCGACAATTGATTATTCAAACTTACAATTTGAAACAGAAGATTACTCCGTTTCAGATCAAAGCACATTCCACAGGAGCTATGGGTGCTTCTTGGACAGTGCATCAAAGGGCCTCTATGGCCCAAATTTGCAAGACCGCAACCTGGTCTTCAGTTCATACATTCACCAGATTTTATCAGGTGGATGTGAGTAGGCATGAGGATATCGCCTTTGGGCGTAGTGTGCTGCAGGCAGCGGTACAAGGTCCTCAGGTCTGATTGCACCCTACTTGGTTGTGGTTCCCCTCCCCTCAGGTAGCATTGCTCTGGGACATCCCATCAGTTATTACTGAGGCTCTGTGTCCCGTGATGTCCATCGAAAGAAAAGGATTTTACAGGTAAGCTGTTATAAAAAATCCTATTTTTGTTTTATATCAAATAATTTTGACCTTAGGCAGCTGCTGGTAGAGATATTTTAATAGCATTAGTTTTATTATTAAATACCTGTCCCGTCTGTTCCAGTTTTAGCACAGGATTCCGCTTTTAGGTCAGGCTGATATATTTGGGGATTCCTTTGTTCATTTATCTGGATCAGAGCTCTGGCAGTTTTCCTGTCCCTGTCTCTGAAGAGTCACTGTCATCAGTTCCTGTCCATAGGCGTGCACACAGGGTGTGCCGGATGTGCCTGGGCAGTGCCCATTCCCCCTGCTACCCCCCGGAAATGCTGCCAGCTTCCCTCCTCTCCCGCCGGCTGCTGTGGGGATGTTTTAGTATGTAAAGAGGTGGAAGGGGCTGATAAATATTTAATTTACCAACCCCTTCCTTTTCTGAATGAACACCGTTAGTGATCGGTACTGAACGCTCTGGTGTTCATTCTTAACTGAAGCACAGTAAACTATGTTTACTGTGCTTCAGTTTGGGAATGAACAGGAAGCCTCTCAGCACAGAGCACTTCCCATTCGTTCTCTGTCCCGTGCAGCTGAGGCTGCAGACAAATGGACCGGGGAATCTCCATCCTTAGTCCCTTTCTCTGTCTCAAAAGTGAGACATCAGGGGTCTCTTTAGACCCTTGATATTTCACCGTGCCCCCCAACGTTGCCCAAAAAAAAATGTAAAAAAAATATTGTAAAAAAAAAAAAAAAAAAAAAAAACTGCGTTTTTTTATTTTTTGCTAATCTAATAAAAAAAGACCGAAAATTTTGAAAAAATATTTTCTTTGTTTTTGTTATAAAATTTTGTACATAAGTACGTTTTCTCCTTCACTGATAGGCACTGATAAGCTGCACTGATGGGCACCGATGAGGTGGCACTGATGGGCAGTGAGAGGCTGCACTGATGGGTACTTATGGGTGGCACTGATAGACGGCACTGCTAGGCATTGATAGGTGACATTGATTGGCACTCATATTTGGCACTGGTGGGCACTGATTGGCACATAGATCCTGCACTGATGGGTACTTATGGGTGGCACTGATAGACGGCACTGATGGGCACTGAAAGGCAGCACTGATGGGCACTGATGGCTGGCACTGATAGATTTAACTGATAGGCATCACTGTTGGCACTGGCAGGCATTTTGCTTGGGCACTGAAATGGCAGCTGCCTGGGCACTGATTGGCATTTCCCTGGTGGTCTACGGTGGCATACCTGGTGGTCCAGTGTGGTTGGCATCCCTGGTGGTAGTGACAGCATCCTAGTGGTCCTGGGTGGCATCCGAAGGGGGGCTGCGCTGATAAACAAACAGCACAGACCCCCCCATGTGAGGAGAGCAGCCGATCAGCTCTCCTCTACTCGCTGATCACGTGGTAAAGAGTTTCTGTCAGACACCGCAACAACAACAATGGTTGTATCTGATAGGTCTTTTCATAAAGAATGAGCAAAGTAGAGGGTTTGCTTTAAACAAGATAACGTGCATAGTACCATATATTAAATACCCTCCATCTAAACCTTCTTTTCAGAATGTGGAGCAGCTCTTCTACTTTATACGTAAGGAGCGGGCACCCCTCACCCCCGAGAATCTGGAAGAAAACTTGCAGTTTGGCTCTGTGAGAGGGTCCCCCACCGCTTCTCTGCTGAGACTGATGAACGGGATCTATACCCCCTACATCTTCGGGAACACCAGCTGGCCTGAGAGCATACGCAACAATTTCTCCGCCAACTTTCACCACTTCATGACTTCACTGACAGGTAGACCTCTGCCCCCTGCAACTAACATCTCTTGTCCTTATGAAGAGCTAACAATGTCTGCTATGAATTTTAGTCCTTAAAGTTGTATTGATCTTTTATCAGCTGTTTGCGCGGAAGCAGTAGTTTCTCTGCAGAAGTCCTACATGCCCCCTGCTGAGTCAGACCTTTAGGCTCTACAATCAGCTCATGCTTCATGCTAATTGCATACCTCCCAACTTTTTGAGATGGGAATGAGGGACACCTATCAGCAAAAGTATGCAGGCATAGGACACACCCCCTGCCACGCCCACTTAAGGAAGAATTGTACAAAAAAACAAGATTGGTTAAACCCACAAGTGCTTTTTTTACCACTACTATTCCTTTATATTGGCTTTTGGAATTTATAAATGCAGCAATTTAGAAATCAGATGAAAGATTTAGGGCTGGAAAACACTTTTTGATAGATAAAAAGTGCATTTTATATACAACTCTATAGATCAGACCAAAATGAGGGACAAATGAGGAGGAATGAGGGACAGAGGGACATTGTTCCAAATCAGGGACAGTCCCTTGAAATCAGGGACAGTCCCTCCAAATCAGGAACAGTTGGGAGCTATGGTAATTGGAGGGGGGAGGGGAGTTACTAAAACTGGATCAGAAAAAATCTGGAGCTGCTATGCATAATAACCAATCAGCTTCAGCTTGCTCAGTTAAGGTGATATTTAAAGGGAGGTTTTTTTTTATTAAAAAACAATAACAGACATGCCATACCTTCCTGCTCTGTGCAGTAGTTTTGCACAGAGCAGCCCCGATCCTTCTCTTCTCAGGTCCCCGCCGGCGCTCCTGGCCCCTCCCTCCTGCCGAGTGCCCCAGAGCAAACAGCTTGCTATGGGGGACCCAAGCAGAGCCGCTGCTCTGCGTGTCCATTTAGGCACAGAGCCGCGGCTCGGCCCTGTCCCCTCTCTCTTCTCATTGGCTCACTGGCTGTGATTGATAGCAGCGGGAGCCAATGGCTTCCATTGCTGCCTTAGCCAATGAGGAGGGAGTGTCCCCAAAGAGCCGAGGCTGTCGTGCACTGTGATGGATCGCGATGGAGCTCATCGGGTTGCAGGAAAGAAATTTGCTCGTTTCCCCATCAACACAGACCGTGTTGATGCAGGAAATTCCTGTCCTCTCCGCCGGGAGAAGACCGTGAATATTGCTAGTGGCTATAGCAGACACTAGCAATAATCAAAGGTAAAACCCAGCAAGCTGGTTGTACCCAAGTTGATCAAGTCGATCAACTTGATACATTCAGCCTGGCTATACACGGTTCAGATCCTCCTGAACTGGCCGAGATTCAAACCGTGTATAGCCGGACTTAGTAAATTCCCCTTATTATACCTAAAGGGGAAAAAAATATCTGTCGAAATGTCACCTGGCCATGTAGAGTTTACATCTTTGGATGCAGCAACTGGTACAGAAAATTCTGCATATCTTTCCCAGTGAATTGTTTTCAGCGGTTGTGAACAAATGGGCTCTTTTAGGCATATTTGGTGGGAGCGCACACTGGTCATTGTGGAAAAATAAAAAAGAATTGATCATTTAAAACATGGGTGCATAACCTGTGGCCCTCCAGCTGTTGCGGAACTACAATTCCCATGAGTCATTGCAAGCTGCTGACAGTTACAAGCATGATTCCCAAAGGCAGAGGCATGATAGGAGATGTAGTTCCGCAACAGCTGGAGGGCCACAGGTTAAGCACCCATTATTTAAACTTTATTTTTCAACCCCTTGACAAGTGCAACCTGCAGATTAACCATCAGAGGCAAAGTTTCCTGAGAATGTTCTACTAGGTTTCATAGTTGACAGCCCTGTTACGCTATCCCTTTAAACCCTTTAAACCTGTTTCTTTTTTCCTAACATTATCTCACCCTCATTGTGGTCTGTGGCTACAGATTGGCTAAAACCTCAAACCTCAGTTTCCCAAGCCGTACCAAGAATACATTTCATGGAGAACAATGGAAGGATTGTCTGTATTTTAGATGGTTTTATGGAATGATTCTATTGGATTTGTGACACTTGGCCTAATCTGGTATTCCAGCCAACTCTTTTCTTTTGAAAGCAACTCTGTAGGTGAAAGAAAATGTAATAAAAAGCAGCCTGGAAAAGGAAATTGTGATTCCATACCATTCCTGCTCCCAGCGAATCCAGTTTTGGTGCACCCAATGCTGAAATCTTCAACATCCGACACGTCCAGGTGTGTCAGAAATCTGTGCCCCCTGACTGCCATGTCATTGGTATGTTCCTTCAGAGCTAACAAGACTGGAGCTTAGACAAACCAGTGACATTGGATGAAGCCATAGTGCACCGTGTGGGGGGAGGGGTCTTAGACATACAAAACACCTGGAAGTGGGAACCAGAGAGGGGAACCTTGAATTTTCCCACAGAACCGTTTTAAGTGAAAAATTATTTTCCTGGATTTTAAACTGGTTGCAAAGGCATTTCATTTTTTACCTCAGTACGTTTACTGCATTAGGGTAAAACAAATTTCCAAGTATTAACCCCACCCCCCTTCCCGAATACTTAGCCTCACTCGATCCAGCACTGTGCCCCTCCTGTAGCGACTGATTCCTCTCTTACTGCACTCACAGGAGGAGACATTGGCTCCTGTTGCTGCCAATCAAATTCTGTGAGCAGGGGGCGGGGCCAAGTCACACTGTGTGTGTCTATGACCGCACACACCCCGACTCAGGAGCAAGCCCACATGTGCGCACCCATAAGAAGTGGCTTCCTATGGTGGCGCATGGAGTAGTGCTGGAGCCAAGAGCTCCAGCAGGGGACACCAGAAGAGGAGGTTCAGGGTAATATCATTGCAGAGAGCAGGTAGTATAACATGTTTATTTTAAAAAATATATATTTTAGCCTTTACAATAACTTTAAATGCTATAATATAGTTTTAAAATTTTTCTTGAATTGCCAGTATGTTGGTTTAAATGACTGAGAAACTGGCTTACAACTTGCTAACACAGGGTAAGCAACCTTTTGAGCCTAATGTGCCGAAAAATGTTAGCAAGAAATTGAGAGTGCCAAGCAGGGTCAAGCATAAGAAATCACGGGCCCCTTACAGCCTATCTGACAGGGTTCCCCCACATGCCCCCCACCAGTGTCTCTGAACCACCTTCCAGGCACCCATTACAACTCCCAACTTTAGAATGTAAAGTAGAATTGCAGCCCAAACATAACTAGTCTTAAAAATGTTCCCTCCCCTGCCGTACGCTGATGAACCTTAGTAAAAACAGATGTATACGCTTGCCTATTTTCAGCTTGCTCTGATCTAGTCACATGATTCGGCTCCCCTGTGTCAGACAGCATTGGCTGCAAGGGAGAGGAGCGACTACCAACCATGGCTGGGACATGGAAGCTTATGGGTGACATCACTGCTCCTCTCCCCTGCAGCCGCCATATAACTGGATCTGAGTGGGCTGCAAATGGGAAGTATTTATATCTTTTATACACAGGTTTGTCAGCATAGGTGTTGGAAGGGGAGAGGGACCATTTTAAGACTAATTGGTTTAGATTTGAATTCTACTTTAAGAGGGGCACCTCAGGGTGATTAGGTTCTGAGGCATGAGAGGTGTGCCACAGCAAAAGGTTGGTTAAATTAGGCTAAATTTTGGGTATGGATTGATAGGTTTAATGAGCTTACTTCCATATACTCCACACACACATTCTGCAGTCCTTGTAATATTTAATTACAATGACAGAAATTATATTCCTACAGGCACACATAAACCTCAGCACAAAGGATCTTTTTTTCAAGGCCAGTGGGGGGTTCTTTGTCACCCCCACCAGTGCTTTTTGTAATCCAATATGAGTCTGGAAGAATGTGCTGTTACACCGTGTGCCTGATTGCAAGCAGACCTCTAACTATAATGGCATGATAATGGAGAAGGCTGTGTGCCGGGATCCCCCCTTTTCTAGCTTGCTCTCTAGTCTGCCTTTCTTTACTACATACTGAATCAGCATCTGATGTGTGTATCCAGGTCTAGCCTTCCTGCTGACCCCTCTGTACAGCCTGTACACCCCTATCCGTGGCTGTAAATCTAGATCTGCTAGCTGTAGAAGGGGCTCATGACACAATTCTGGAGGGGGCTTCCTTGATCACAGCCTGGAACATTCTGAGCTGCCGTCATGGAGGTGGGTGGCCAGAATCATCGTGCACCAGCAGAAAAGGCATAAAGTACCACCTCAAGCACACTTGCTGGGATTGCCAACCTTTGTTCTACGGCCCATGGGCCAAATCTGGCCCGTCAGGCCATTTCATGTGGCCCTTGCACTCAGGGCTTCTTTTTTGCCGGAACGTGGCGGAACTCTGTTTTATCACCTACAGATCATGCCTCCACTCCACACTCACCACTGTCACTTGTAAACACAGAAGCCTTCTGTGTTTACAAGGATAGCTTTCCTGTCTGTGGCTCTCACAGATCCCTGCCCTGCACTCACGGCTGGGACAAGGGAGATACAGATGCAAGTGCAGTGTGGTGGGGTGAGGCATCACGTGGTAAGCTGCACTTTAAACCCCATCTGTGCTCGGGTGCACAAATGCCGACCAATGATCTCTTTGCAAGTGAGAGACTAAGGTGGAGCCACCTACACTGCCGGGAGGTACTAGAGCTGGGCCAGGTAGGTGACATACCAGGAAGATTTTGGGGAGGGGGGATAGGAGCTGTTGAGGGAGTTGTGTGCAGAGGTGGAGGATGGGGGAGAGTGGTGCCAAATTGAGAGCCAAGGAGGGGTGGAAGTGAGATGTGGACATCCTGTGAAAGAGAGCTGAATCCTGCACACTGTGCATAGCACACCCCATAACCCTGCACTCTATGTAACACACTCCTCAACACTGCATTCTGTACACAGCACACCCCTGAACTTTGCATTCTGTGCATAGGGCACCCCTAAACTATACTCTGTACATAGCGTGCCCCTGAACCCTGCACTTTGTATGTACCGCACATCTGAACTCTGCACTGTGTACATAGGGCATCCTGGAACTCCACACATAATGCACTCCTGGTATTTAATGCCCCTTCAGGATCCTCCTATGGTTGGCCACACCCACTGTTCGATGTGTTTTTTTTGGGGGGGAGGGGGGGCTTGGGGGTGGTGATTTGGTTGAGTTCCTTATAATAATATGATCGCTAGTACACAGCTTTCGAGAGCCAATCACAACAGTTCATCTGAAATTATCACAAGGGATAAACACAATTTTTTTTCCGTAAACACCAGACTGTTCAACTTTTGATTAACCACTTGCTGACCACGCTATAGCCAAATGATGGCTACAGTCCAGTTCTGGGGAGGACGTCATATGATGTCCTCCCATGATCACGCCTACCACGAACGGCGCGGCGCTTTGTAATCAATGTGTCCTTGGGACACAGCTTATCACAGATCGGGGTAAAGAGCCAATCAGCAGCTCTTTACCATGTGATCAGCTGTGTTCAATCACAGCTGACCACGATGTAAACACAAGCCAGTTATTGCCATTCCTTTCGGAGAATAGAGGAGAGCCGATAACCGGCTTGTGTAAAAGGGACATCTACACTGATAATCATGGCACTGATTATCAGTGTCCTAATTATCAGTGCCCACCAGTGCTGCCAATCAGTGCTCATCAGTGCTGCCAATCAGTGCCTCCTCATCACCGTCACTTATCAGTGCCGTCTATCAGTGCCCATCAGTACCACCTCTCAGTGCTTCCCATCAGTGCCTCCTATCGGTGCCTATCAATGCAACCTCTTTAGTGCCTCCTCATCAGTGCCCACCAGTGCTGCCTCATTGGTGCCCAACAGGGCCTCCTATCAATGCAACCTCATCAGTGCCGCCTCATTAGTGCAGCCTCATCAGCGCACATCAGTGAAGGAGAAAAATTACCTGTTATCAAAATTTTATAACAAACTATGAAAAACATTATTTTTTCCGTAAGTTCCGGTCTTTTTTCTGTTAATTTAGCAAAAAATAAACAACCCAGTGATGATTAAATACCACCAAAAGAAAGATCTCTTTGTGTAAAAAAAAAAAAAAAAAAAAAATATATATATATATATATATATATATATATATATATATATATAAAAATGTTATATGGGTACAGTGTAGCATGACCGAGCAATTGTCATTCAAAGTATGACAGTGCTGAAAGCTTAAAATTGGCCTGGGCAGGAAGGGGGTGAAAGTGCCCGGTGGGCCAGTGGTTAATCAGTACAGTATTCGTCCAAAAATACAATATTAATACAATACAATACATTACATCAATTCTGAATTTTTTATTTTGTCAAACAAGAATTTTTGCAACTTGAGTAAGCTCTTCATTTTTGATATGAGACTAGCATGGAAAAAATAACGGACGATCATTCGTGTGTACCAGGCTTTACAGATGCAACCATAATGCTGATGCAGTCCACAATGAAATTGTGTTTGACACCCCTGTTCTAAGGTAACAATACAAAAAAATCTCTCTAATATAAATGCAGATAATAACACACCTGAGTATATAAAGCACCTGACTTTAATACCTAAATACATGCATCGGTACACCAAAGAAGAATAAAACAGAGAAATAAAAAAGTGTAATAAAATGTAATATTGTATCTCACAGTGCATCAAATGAACTTGTATAAATCCATCAATACTTCCACTGTGCTATATGGATGAAATAGACAATGCTGACTTAAACACTAACAAATATGCATCATGTATCCTACCCAGCAGAATACTAAAGCTCCATGGTAGAAATATCTCGAAAATATATCCGATATTTAATTGAATGACTGCTCACGCGGTTAGCATATTGTCCAATACTCTGAATTCGGCTCCGCCGTTCAAACAAAACACAACAGGCTGCAAAGTGAAAAGCTCCAAATAAGTTTTACAGATGAACGAGGCGGTCAATCCCAAGTCGTACCAATCAATATACTTGAATTCTCCAGTTGGCATAGTGTGTTTAAACCACTTCTATAAACAATCCAGTCCAGCTGCTGCTGAATTCCCAAGCTGTAAGTATGCATAGTATAAAGATAAAGGTTGTAAATTCAATTGCACATGCCATATGTAGCCTCACTCACCCAACTGGGATCAGGCATGGAAGAGTAAATGTTTACCAGGCATAATAGATAAACTCCATGGTCCACTTTTATCAAAATGAGTACAGATATGTGGGCTTCCTCCACTTCCATAATAGTAGTCATATGCTAAACTTCAATCTAGCTTCTATTGGCAGTATAAATATGGTTCGTACGGCTGAGGGGATCTGGACATCATTCTTGTACCACGTAATCGAGCCACATCATCACCAAATGAGTGACACCAACAAGTCTGCACGCTACTTTTTAAATGTATTTATTACAGGTATTTATATAGTGGTGACAATTTACGCAGTGCTTTACATATTTTGTACATTCACATCACTCCCTGCCCTCAGTCTAAGCCAGCCTTTCTCAACTTTTTTTTCCCCCAGAGGAACCCCTAAAATATTTGTAGGTTTTAAGGAACCCTTGGTTTACCCTATTTATTGGGGATCAGTGGGAAAAATGTACCCCACATTGGTTACCTGTGGAAAGAATGGCCTCCTTAGAGTGGTGGTCAGATTGCCACCCTTACAGATAGCTAAAAAGATAACTGAAGTCATGCTGCTGGCTCTGCCAAGTGGTGTTGGCCCTGGAACCCTGGTTGAGAATGGCTCATCTAAGCTATTCCCGCTGACCTTCAGTGTCCAGCAGGATAACCATGGTATTTCTTGCCTGGCAACAGGTAGAACGTTGATTTGGCAGACCAATCTGTCTAGAGGTCACTCAGCCACAGCTGGAGGAACCCCTAACAATCTCTGGAGGAACACTAGAGTTCCACCAAACCCTGGTTGAGAATGGCTGGTCCAAGCTTTTCTCGCTGACCTTCAGTGTCCAGCAGGATGACCATGGTAGAGGTATTTTAGTGACTGGCAACAAGTAGGCTGATCCTTTGGTTGACCAATCCGTCTTGAGGACCCTTTTTCCCTAAACAGGGATGTAAAGTTGGTGATTTTTGACACATCATTGGTGAAAGAGGTGCTACATGCTAATTCATTCATACTCTTATATACCATATATTATCTGTAAGTTTGAACTGCATATGTATCCTTGAAAAGGTGGACTTTGTTCCAGGAAACATGTTGGTTGAAAATCACGATAAGAGAGATCATCTATGATCTATGCTATGTAACTATTTATGGTTTTAACCAGGAGAACCATTGCTCTGTCAGATATTCAAAGCTTGGGATTTTTTTTTATAACCTAACCCTGCTTTAAACTTCTCCACAACTTTATCCCTGACCTGTCTGGTGTGTTCCTTGGTCTTCATGATGCTGTTTGTTCACTAAGGTTCTCTAACAAACCTCTGTGGTCTTCACAGAACAGCTGTGTTTATACTGAGATTAAATTAAACACAGGACTTCTGAAGGCAAATGGTTCCACTAGATTTTAGTTAGGGGTATCAGAGTAAAGGGGGCTGAAAACAAATGCACGCCACACATTTCACATATTTATTTGTAAAAAATTCTGAAAACCATTTATCATTTTCCTTCCACTTCACAATTATGTGCCACTTTGTGTTGGTTTATCACATAAAATCCCAATAAAATACATTTACGTTTTAGGTTGTAACATGACAAAATGGCACTGTATGTACAACCTTATATCTCTCTGTTGGTGAGACCTCTGAGCATCCCCAGGTGTACACATTACTGGAGCCATTACTGGGTTCTCACTCTTCCTACTGGATTTGGAATCAGGTTTGTAATTCACATTAGTTTTTCTCTAACTAGTCCCCCAGCAGCTGTAAAAAAACAACAAAAAAAACAGCTTTTGATGCGACATTCAACTCATCTCTGGCACTGTCCCTTGCAGACTCACCCGCTCTGTAATCCAGCACCAGTTTTTTGGGTTGAATGACGCCCAATGTCACCAAGCCCACTTCCAATGAGTGCAGGGTGTCATGGGCCCACCCCCTAGGAGGGTCATCACCATGGAACTCTGTATTCACATATAATAATGCAGAAAATGGAACTCACACCATTATGTCAGTGACATTGAGGACCACCCAGTGCACAAGAGGACAAGAACCCTACACCTCACATGATCAAAAAAGAAAATATCGGAAAAGGGTAAGTATAAAAATAAATGTGAGGTGGGGATCCAGAGGGCAGGGTGGAGTTGGGTTTTAGGTTTATTTTTTGCAGAACCCGAAAAGATGTGGGAATATCTTTGTTGAAGACTGAGGCTCTTAGGTGGGAAGCAAAGCCATTGGTTCACTCTTCTAACCAAACTCTGCCTGTAACTGAACTATCGCTTTTGGATGGCTTTATACATTCTACCCTAAATGAATTGACCCCAAACGTCCTAACCTATAATTTCTTCTACTCCAGACACCAGGTATAATTTACAGGGCCAAACTGTCTTTTACATCCCCATTGAGGCCATGAATGTGGAAGCTGAAACCGCCATCGAGGACAAACCGCTGGTGCAGAGGCTAGAGAGTGAGTATATCTGATATTTATAGTGAAAGGGAATGAATAGTGGGCTTTTTATTATTAAGAAAAAACATTTGAAAAAATCATTTTTCTTATTCAGGCAAATATGTAATATTTCATATTATTATTATTATGCATTCTCATTTTCAGTCAGCAAGTGGAGTTGTAGATCGCTTTTCACGTTTTCCAGTTTCTCATTACCCCCTGAAGTAGCAGAGAGAGAAATCATGCTCTAGGAAGGTTAATCAGGAACAGACCTCTCCTCCAGGCTGGAAACCACGGGTGCCGGCAATGCTTGTAACAATGAAGTTGTGAGAAAAGTCCTGGACAGTGGCACTCAAAATAATTATCGCCTTTATTAAATAAAAATCAACAAAAAATACATGCCACAGCAAGAAGTACAGGAAGGCTGACGCGTTTCACACTATAGTTAGTGCTTAATCATAATCATAGGCTATGATTAAGCACTAACTATAGTGTGAAACGTGGCAGCTTTCCTGTACTTCTTGCTGTAGCATGTATCTTTTGTTGATTTTTATCTAATAAAGGCGATAATTATTTTGAGTGCGGCTGTCCAGGACTTTTCTCACAACTTCATTTCTCATTACCCCCTGTTGAAACAAAGCCTCTATTTAGAGAGCCTAAAGCAGAATTTAACACTCACACTCCCAAGCAAAAATGCAGGATATTTACTTTAATTCATTTCGAATCAATTTAAAAATAACGAATATACAAAAGGAATACGAATATATACTAAATTAATTCCGACAACGAGTCATTCTAACATAAGGATTATGACGAAACAAAATTAGTAACCCAACGAACAAATCTGAAACAAAACAAAACTTTCCACTGTGGGTATCTCTAGTGGTAGTTAAAGTATACCCTCACATATAGCCAGTGATGTGACTGGCCTCAGCTGATACATGAGATGAAACTAATCCTCCTACATAAGTTGTACCTGTTTATCTACCATTGTCTTTCCCCTATAGCCATTCAGAGTGCAGAATTTACATGGGATCTCTCAGCTCTGAAAAGCAGGGGCAGAGAGCTGAAGTTACATCAGTGAGGAGAGCTCTGAGAGCTGATTGGAGGAAAGAGACACACCCCCTTCCACCGCCACACAGGAACAGAGTTGAGGCTGTCAATCAGCCTGGAGCTACCTCCCCTCTTACCTTTTTTCTCTAGGTGTCAGGAAAACTTGTCAGAAGTGACTCATGCTGATAAGCAGAGAAATGAAGCAGCAGATAGAAATGACACTTAATGCTCTAAATTGAGACAAGCACATACTATGGTTTACAACCACTTTAAGTGAACATGTTGCTCTGCCCTGCATGGGCTAAGCACATGTTTAATTTGAGAGTGGTGATTCAGAGTCTTATAGATGCTCATTCCTGACTGCTTTGGGCCTATTGTAGCACCTTGTGGGAAAAACAAAGTGGTACGTGGCACAAGGTCTGGACCCTACTGGTAGATTGAGCTTAATGCATATGATTATTCTGCATGTGGTCCTCATCCACAGGCCTACAGCCTTCACCATACTTTTCATGTATGGGCTAATGTGTCACTTAGATATGTAATTGGTTTGTTTGTTCATTCCTTGAGAAGCTCTTTAAGTAAATTTGTTTCCACTCTCCTAGTTACCATGGTGCATTGGACCCGCCAGATCAAAGAGTTTCTGAGAGCCAAGGAAGCAGTGGAGATGGGTGAGAGCTTAGGTCCTCTAGAGGTGATTGAATTTTGGAGAGAACAATGCACTGACCTCTCTGGAATCAGCAAGCAGCTGGATAAGCCCGGAGTCAAACACATCGAGCACATCCTAAAGATGGCAAAGTCATCCTATGTGGAACCTTTCCAAAATATGTCCCAGCAGATCCAGGTGAGAGAAAACCACTGACTCTGAATTTAAGATCTAGCGTAACAGTCTGTTTTTTGGTCTCCAAGTCTCCTTCCTCATTTAGTTTTCTAAAGCCCTTATTCCCATGAGTGTCCCATGGGAGTGGACAGAGCTGACAGGCAGGGAGGGGAGGGGGGAGAGGACAGAGGAGGAAGGGGGGGGACGGAGCAGGGCTGCGAATGACGGAGGGAGAGAGCCGGCGGGTCACGTGAGCGCTGAGCGGTGCTCTGAAAAAGGCTATATAGCTGCATTTTTTTATAATGCACAGACACAGAAGCAGATTACATTAAACAGAGAGGATACTGTAAAAATTGAACAGTAATTTCAGCAGCAGGAAGGGGGCGGACACGGAGCTGACAGGCAGGGAGGGGAGAATGGGGAGAGGATGGAGGGGAGCACAGAAGAGGACAGAGATGAGAGCGGATGACGGAGGCACGTAAACTGACCACGGTGTCAGGGCTCAGCAGCCATGATGCACCGTGGTCAGTTTACAGGGAGGGGGGTATAGCCAGACAGGATCAGCCAGGTATTTGGTGTTACAGGGGGCCAAATGACACAGCACAAGCATTGTGCTGTATATTATACTTACAAACACGTTAACAACCACTTTAAGGTTTATTTCTGCCTTAAAGCCGATGTTTAAAAAAAACATCAGCACAAGGGACATTACCATCAATGTAGTGTGTCCCATGTGCTGCTGTCATCTGGTATATTAGAAATCACCCCACCACCACTGTCATAATTTTCCGGTGCAGTGGGGGTTAATAGAACTGAGGGAGCTATGACAGGCACTCATCAAGAGTGCCCGACAATGCCCACCCTTTCCACCTCCCTCCTCCATTCATAGAAGCTATACTATTGCATATTCTATGGATGAAAAATGATCTATGAATGGAGGATGGGTAGATGTGTAAAAGGTCCACCACCTCCATATAGATTATGTTTTATTCATAGAAGCTGTAGTACAGCTTCTATGAATGGAGGAGCTGGGCGGACTGTCAAAACGCCCTCATTTCTATTAACCCCTGCTGCACTGGAAGATTACAGTGCCATGGGTGAGGGAAGCCTTGGAGGAAGAAGATGTCTTCTAAACCAGATGATTGCAGCACAAGGGACCCATCACACTGATAGTACTTAATGTCCCTTGTGCTTATTTTTTTTAAAACAAACTTGGGCTTCAGTACATCACCAAATCCATTTTTTAAATGCAAGCACTATATAAGCACATGAATCACAAGTATCAGCCTCTTGTAGTCCATCGTACAGCAGAGCTCAAACTGTGAGAGGTAAAAACCGAAAGAGAGAGCAGAATGACATGGAGATGAGCTCATCAGTCTGCTACTTCTCTTTTCACTGTCCAATCACAAGCTGAGGGAGGGACAATGCATTAAATTAAGACAAGTGCAGCAGAGAATAATCAGGACAGGACTGAGTTATGTGAGAGAGAGCTGTGTAAAACTCAGAACTGGATGGACATAAATACAAATCTATTGTCAGGTCAAACAGGTCTCATATACTGTATGTATTTCATCTTAGTATTTGTCTGGAGTTCAGCTTTAACAGTTTTGCTGGAATGGACAAATATAGAATAAAGCAGGCCATACATGGGTCGAATTTCAAAAGAATTTTCTTTTGAAAATCTTATCCAAGAATTTTCGTTCATATTTCGCACCATTAGTGGGCTGCAGCAACAGCCGATTTTCATGCGGAAATCAAATTTGAGTAATTGGACATGTTGGAATTTTTATGAAAAACTAACAATTTTCTAATCAATGATGGGAGAATCGTGCGAGAAATGTAATTGAAAAAAAAATGCGCATGTGCAAGAAAAGAAAATTCCCGGAAAGAAAAGAAGATTCCCAGCCACGAAAATTATTTTCTATAGCAACATGAGGTGAAATTGAAGGCTTGGTTGGCCGAATTTCGAAATCAATGGTGGCACCATTGGATCACAAAACTCACAAATTTTCTGATTTTCAAAAGAAAATTCTTTCGAAATTCGACCATGTATGGCCAACCTTACAGAAGGGAATGATGTACTTGTGTTTTTTTCTGGAGAAAATGCTGATTTTATCTCCCTCCAGTCTTGATCACATGACCAGAGGTCAAAGTTTTAGATCATGGGATTTATAGTAAAGGGGAGTGTCAAAGCTTTGATTGGTAGAACCTCCCCTCCAGCAAAGGTCATGTGAAAGAATTTTTTTGGTCCCGTGTGACCATCACTGGAAACACCTGAATTGGCATTATTTTCAGGAGATCTAAGTATTTCAGCCCTTCTGTTATTCTTTAGTATCCATCCCGAGGGGAACATTTACACAGTGTTAAAGAAAACCTGGATCATGGTCCGGTCAGTCTTAAGCAAAGTCTAAAATGTCAGTGAGTTCAACTTCAGCTTAAATTATTTTTTAGCTTTGGATCTCGTGAGGAAAGGCCAGAACCTCTTTACCTTTTCCAGGCTTTTAGTGTATTTTTGAGATCATCAAGGAGATCTCCCTTCACTTCCGGAGTTGGTGACAATGCTGTGATCAGACCAGGAAGTCTGTTGGTGATAGTGGTTCCAGCCTTCCTCACCACACTAAAAAAACTCTCCTCAGTATGGCCCAAAGAGAGACAGGTGTCCTCTATATATGGCCAGGGTCATGATCTGGGGGTGGTCTTCATTAGGTGTGTACTCATCTCACTGGTGCATCAGGTGATGGAGCACTAAACCCTACATGCTCTGCTGCTACCTTTTATTGCTTTGAGTCTGGTGATATGGTAAATAATGTCTTATACATTACATTTGCTTTTCCGTATTTGCTCCGCTGACGTTGGTACATTTGTATTGATGCTTGTTTTACTACTTGTAAAATTTTCAAACTTTTCAATAAATATTGTGAAAGTAAAAAAAAAAGTGACAGAGATCCTAACTCTTTCTGCTCATATCCAAAATGCTAAAAATGGATTGGAAATACATCATGAATTTTTATATAGAAGATGGCTTATTTACAAATATTTCACTACTGCATACTGTATGTATTTCAGATGGGGGTGGGGTTTAGCTAAAGGAAGGGGAGCCTAACCTACAATTAGCCAGTAGTTGAGGCTCAATGTACCCCCAGGGTTTAGGATGCTTGCGGGTTCACCCGGGATCGATTTGATGACTAACACAGGTACTTGCAGGCACTTCACTGTTGACACCTTAGAGCAGAGGTAGACAAACTTTGGCTCTCCAGTCCATGGGACTTGTTTTTCCACAACAGCTGGGGGGGTCCATGTTTGCCTACCCCTGTCCTAGAGCATTGATAGGCCAGATCAAGTTAATGTAAATGATCATATTTCCTCTTTGCCTCACTAAATGATCCCAATGTGTTTCCTCTCTTGTAGGTTGTGTCTGCCCAGGCTCAGTCTAACCTCAGCTTTTTATCCATACTTCAAGAACCGTTTAAAGAGCTGATGTCCCTGAAACTCAAAAACATTCCTGAAAAATTACCTCATCTCCTCAACCTCGTCCGTATTATTTGGGTCAACTCGCCTTACTACAATACCCAAAAGCTCATTACCTCACTATTTCGCAAGGTAAATAGAAAATCAATAAATACCATCGTCTACATCAGCCCACATTTCCATTGAACCACAAATGAGCATATATGAGAATAATATACAGTAAATATACAATCCTACATTACCATAAACAAGCAGGCTTACTTCTAAAAGTTGTGTTTTCTCACTTATTTAGCTTTTACTCCATCTGAACAGAATTCTAGGCTCACTTTTTGACTTCATATTGAAAACACATGCCATCTTCTGCGTGTTATGCCGCGAACACACGAGCGGACTTTACGGCAGACTTGGTCCGGCGGACCGGAGTCCGTGGGATAATTCCATCGTGTGTGGGCTCCAGCGGACTTTTTTTCCCCAAAAGTTCGACGGACCTACAAATGAAACATGTTTCAAATCTTTCCGACGGACTCGAGTGCTAGTCCGACGGACAAAGACCAACGCTAGGGCAACTATTGTGTACTGGCTATGAACTCCCTTGTTTTAGTCCGGTCGTACGTCATCACATACGAATCCATCGGACTTTGGTTGATCGTGTGTAGGCAAGTCCGTTCATTCGGAAAGTCCGTCAAAGTCCGCCAGACCTAGTCCGTCAAAGTCCGCCCGTGTGTACGCGGCATAACAGTATCACATAACCAGGCCCTCTGGTCAGGGGTAGATCCTCTGTCAGGTTTTTACTTCTGTGTCCCAGTTGGGAAGATTCACCATCTATTAAAATTTTAAGTTGTTACTAGAGATGTGCACAACAGAAAAAATTGGTTGTTTCGGATTTGTAGGTTAAATTAATTTTGTTCATCATATTCGTTATGTTAGAATGATTCCTTTTCAGAATTTGTTTTGTATATTTGGATTAGTTTCGTATATTCGTTTTTTTTTCAAATCTATTTGAAATTCAATTTTATCTGGAATTCAAATTTATCCGAAATATGAATGTATTCAATTCAATTTTATCTGGAATTCAAATTTATCCGAAATATGAATGTATTCCAAATTTGAATTGTGGAAGATGGCTGTATTTGTTCTATTTTATTCTGTTTTTAATCGATTCTATTTTTCTATTCTATGCTCCTCTGTTCCATTTTCTATTCTATTCTGTTTTATTCTATTCTATTTTATTCTATTATTTTCTATCCTATTCCTTTATTTTCTGTTTCATTCTATTCTTTCTATTCTTTTCTAGCCTATTCCTTTATTTTCTGTTCTATTCTATTCTCTTTTGTTCTGTTCTATTCTGTTTAATTATTTTATGTTTTATTCTATTTTCTAGTCTTTTATTTTCTATTCTATTGTTTTTTATTCTGTTTTTTATTCTATTCCATTATTTTATTTTCTATTCTAGTCTATTCTATTTGTTTCCATTCTTTTGTAATCTATTCTATTCGGCAGCCTAAGAAGGAATCCTCATTTTATTTCACTTTTATACCTTACTGTATTTATTGCAATTTGTTTCTATTTCAAATTCATTTTCATAATGAAACAATTTGCACATGTCTAGTTGTCACCAGAACAGGAATCCTGGCCCGTGTCTCTGGGTAAATACTTCCAGTGGGTGACCAAGATTCTTTTGAAGATCACTTATCGATGGTGTTTTCAATGTGGATGAACATTTTCCACAGATATTCACTGGAGGTGTAGTGTGATTTATGGCCACATTTTTTTTAAATATATCTACCCTATACTGGACACATACTTAGAGTGGAGTTTTTTTAGAAGTATGTTTTTATTTAAATTCACTATATTTATTATACTTTTGATTGATAACTATTTGTTCTTCAGGTGGTTAGGAGTGTGGTAGCTTTGTACTGTATTGTATTGTATTTTTTCTTTTACTATTTTTACCAATATATTTCTTATTATTTTACAATTGAGGCCTATCAGAAGGAACCTTTTAGGATATTCATATTATAGTTGTAAAAGGTGAGGATCTCAATTATGTTGCAGATAATAGGGGTTCCACTGGTTCAGTTCTACTAGCATCAGAACTGGAATAGGGCAACAATCGGTCACCTGTTTCTGTCACAACAGTCTAATGCTTGGCATAGATGGGTCTTTTTTTTTTTAAATGAACCTATTCCCCCATCCACACCAGCGAGGTGGATGGGGGAATCTTCCCTAATGCGCTATTGTTTTCTGACAGCGGGGACTCCTCCGCTGTCAGTATACACTGATCAGTGCTGCAGCCAATCAGCTGCAGTCGCTGATCGAACAAAAATGTTCCAACATTCCCATTTGAATGAAGTTGATTGTTAGATTAACAAGTGTTGAAGAGGAACAGCCATAGACGGATTAAAATTCTGAATCTGACACATTTTGATCCATATGGCCAGCTTTAGAGTGGAATAACTTCACTTTGGAGAGATTTCCTCTCACTTTGTGGTATTTACAGGAGAGGAAGTAATGGGAAATCTCTTGAGTCCGAGAGGATTGGAGGCTGTTTTAGTTGCAAAGGGGGGGCAACTTCATATTAATGCCTGTGATTTTGGAAAGGGATGTCCAGTAAGCTGATATGGGTGTAATGGTCAGGTGTCCACACGTTCACATTATGTATATTTTTTTTTCAAATAACAGTTTTATTATTGTTATCATTCTTGGTTGCGATACAGAATAAAGGAGCATGGAAAGTTGTAAATATTATTCAACATATCTTATCCACAATCAAACATATACTTATGATATAGAGGTTTTGAAATCATATTATGTTTCAAAGATATATCATTGTTTAACTGCTAGCAATTCCTTTTGTAAATAGAGAATGTTAATTCAATTACATTAATGTAGAATAATGCCTATGAGAATTCAAATCTTTAATAACTGTATTGTAGAAGAATGAGTAGAAGGAAAGGAAGAGAGAAAGAGGGAGAGGGGGGGGGAAATGTAAAGTAGGCCATCTGAGTAAGGTTGGTACCTGGTCATGGTGGGTCCTCCCGGAGATGCCACAGCTCCCATACCCCATTGTGTGCCTCCAATCTGTCCTGCATTCTAGCCGTCATTCTCTCCATCAGTTCAACATCTTTAATTCTGGAGTAAAGATCTTCAGGAGAGGGTGGGGAACGGCGTTTCCAGTTTAGGGCTACTAGACATCTGGCTGCTGTGAGTATATGCCTTACTAGTTTCTTATATGGTGTGCGAAGCTTGAGTGGTGATAATCCTAGAAAAAAGAACTTTGGAGAAGCTCGAACCTGCAGTTCCAAAAGGTGGGACAATAGATGCTGGACCTTATCCCAAAAGGGGACAATCAGTGGACACTCCCAGTAGATATGTATGAGGGTGCCCCTTGCTCCCTGACATCGCCAACACCGGTCTGAGGTAGTGGGGAAAATTGCATGGAGTACATCTGGGGTCATATACCAGAAGAACAAAATTTTGTATGCATTTTTCTTATAAAGGGTGCACATTGAACTCTTTGCTGTTTGGTTCCAGATCGCCTGCCATTGTGCTAGAGGTAGTTCTTCTTCAAGGATTTTCTCCCATTTAAGCATGTATGAGTGTTTTCCCTGCTCCTCTAGGGAGATGGCATTTAGAATCTTATAAATTCCCGAAATGACACCTTTCTGTGTATTCCCCTCTAATATTATAGATTCAAAGGAGGATGGGGGAGAGAACTGCAGGTTCGAGGTTATAGTCAGTGCGTAGTGCCTAATTTGTAAATATCCGTAGAATGCCTGTTTTGGCAAATAGTATTTTGCTTGTAATTCTGAAAAAGATAATAATTTACGAGTTCTAGGTTCCACTATACTTCCGAAATGAAATAAGTTTCTAGAGGACCAAGGGTAAGACATCTGGTGTGTAAGGCTAGCTGGCACTTTAGGATTGCAGATAAAAGAGGTCAGTGGTGATCTTTCTGAGGACAATTTGTGAGGTCGGGCCAGTGTACGCCAAGTTCGTCGTAACAATGACATGGGGCCCAGCATCCGGCCGGGGGGCACCTCTGCCTCCGCACTCCATAGAAGGTTGTTCGGGTGTATTGGAGCTAGCCAAAGCTTTTCGATTTCGGTCCATTTATTATATGATTTTTGAGTGAACCATGAGGCTATCGCTCTTAATTGCGCAGCCTGATAATATTTAATAATATCAGGGAAAGCTAGTCCTCCCTCCCTGCGCGACGCCAGCATTACTGTCTTCGGTATCCTATGCCTTTTATAGTTCCAGACGAATTGGAGTAGGTCTGACTGGAGCTTTTTCAAGTGTTTAAGTGGTACAGGGATAGGAAGGGTTTGGAAAAGATATAGGAGCTTCGGGAGGATGGTCATCTTAATAGAGGCTAAAAGGGAGATATGATGCTTTTTCCACTGTGTCAGTAAAGCTCTGATAGAGCGGAAGAGGGGAGGGAAGTTTTCTTGGTATAGGGTGTCATATTTTGGGGTGATATAGGTCCCCAGGTACTTTAGAGCGGTCGTTTTCCAGTTGTAATGGAAGTTGGCTTTTAAAAGTGCGAGTTCGGCTTCAGGGATATGTAAAGGTAGGGCCTCTGATTTTAATGCATTGATTTTATAGCCTGAGAGAGCTCTAAAATTGTCTAATTCCCTATGTAGGACCGGGAGGGTGATATGAGGTTGGGTCAGTGTAAGGATAATGTCATCGGCAAATAGGGAAATCTTAAATTCCCTATCCCTAACCACTATCCCCCGTATGTCCGGATTGTTCCGGATCGAGGCGACCAAAGGTTCCATGCACAGTGCAAATAGTAAGGGCGACAGTGGGCACCCTAGTCTGGTGCCATTCGCCACCGAGAAAGGTGTGGAGAGTGCAAAGGGGGTTCTGACCTGTGAGGAGGGGTTGGAGTAGAGATGCCTGATCGCTCGCATAAAGGGTCCACAGAAGCCCATGTGGGTCAGAGTAGCGAACAGGAAGGGCCACCCCAAACGGTCAAAAGCCTTTTCGGCGTCAAGGCTCAGTAGCATGGAGGTGGATCCCTCCCTATCCGCCACGTCCACCAGGTCAATCACCCTTCTGGTGTTATCACTTGCTTGCCGCAGTGGGACAAACCCCACCTGATCCTTGTGGATCAGTGACGGAAGAATCATATTTAGGTGGTTAGATAAAAGCTTGGTGAAAATTTTCAGGTCCGAGTTCAGGAGTGCAATGGGTCTGTAATTGGCGCAGAGGGATGGATCTTTGTCTGGTTTGGGAATTAGGGTGATAAAGGATCTCTGCATGTCTACTGGGATTGGGGTGTCATGGAGGAAGGTATTAAACAGCTTACACATATAGGGAAGCAGCTGAGGGAGAAATGCCTTATAATATTCATAGGGAAAACCGTCTGGGCCAGGGGCTTTATGGGATGGTAGGTTTTTGACAGTCAGTTCTAATTCCTCTTCTGTTATCTGTGCATTAAGCGATAGCAGGTCAGATGATTGGAGATGTGGAATTCCACTTTGTTCCAAATATTGTCGTATCTTTTGAGTCAGGTCTGGAGAAGGAGGGTTACTGGGTATGTCGAGGCTGTTGTACAGGTCTTTGTAGAAGTCTGCAAAAGTTCGGGCAATGTCCACTGGGTGAGATAACAGCTGACCCTTTTTATTTTTAATCTGATTTGGGGATAGCATGTGGGTGCGTTCACGGAGTTTGTTGGCCAGAAGAGAGTGGGCCTTATTACCCTTATCATAAAACATTTGTTTTAGTCTGGTCAGGGCCCTCTCTACCTGACCTAAGGCCAGGTCCCTAAGAGTCATACGAAGGTTAGTTATTTTTTTAAGTAAAGGTATTGTGGGGTTAGTTTGGAGCTTGTGTTCCAGTACTCTAAGTTCTTTTTCCGCTTTCACTTTTGCAGTTAGGGTGTCTTTTTTTAGCGCTGTGGAGAGCGCTATACATTTACCTCGGAGAACCGCCTTATGGGCTTCCCAGAGTGTGGTAGATGAGACCTCCTGGTTATTATTCTCTTTGAAATAGAGTTGTAGAGTGGAATTTAATTCTGTCAGTGAGGGCTGGTGTTGGAGGAGGAAGGTATTAAGCTTCCAATTATAAGGCCTACGGAAGGCAGTGCCAAGGTCTATGGTGAGCAGGATAGGGGCATGGTCAGACCATGAAATCGGGAGAATTTGAGCCTTGCGGGTGAGCTGTAGAGTGTGGTTATTAACAAAAAAGTAATCTATCCTGGAGTGAGTGCGATGAGGGGCTGAGTAGAACGTGTACTGTCGATCGCCTGGACGGAGAGCCCTCCACGCGTCAAAGAGCGCATATCGTCTGGAGATTTGCCTGAATAGTCTCGAGTCTCTGAGTACTCTGGGCGAGGTTGTTTGGGGCCCACCGTCTGGCGATCTGTGTAAGATGAGTGGGTAAGATTGAAGTCGCCCCCTATTACAAGAACCTTAGGTGTTGTTTTAAAGAGGCGGGCATACACCCTGGACAGAAAACTGTGCTGTTTGACATTCGGGGCATACAAAGTGCATAGGGTAATGTCCTGTGACTGCCATTGTCCCTGTAGGATTATAAAGTGGCCATGTGGGTCGCAATGCTGGGTCACGCAGGTGAAGGGGGCCCCCCTCTTAATAAGTATGGCCACTCCTGCCTTTTTATGGGTGCCCGAAGCCATATAGATCTGAGAGTAGTGCCTGGAGGCGAACGCAAAGGAGCCCCCCCTATCATAGTGGGTCTCCTGGACCATAATAATATCAGCCCCTGACTGTCTGAATTCCCTCAGTGCCAGATGTCTTTTTTTATTGGAGTTTAATCCATGTACATTTAGTGAGAGTATCTTAGCCATGGTAATGTGTGCGGTGGTGTGAGTAGACGCTCACCTGATGTTGATGCACCAGCATTCAGGACTGGGGCTCGGGGCAGGCACTCTCCGGGAGGAGACCAGGACCCTGCACGGTGATTGCTGGGTAGGTTTGGTGATGGCTGGATAGAAAAGGAAGGAGGATAGTCAGAAAGAGAGAAAAACACTGTTAGTGTGTAAGGAACATGGAGAACATACATTCCTAATAAACCTTTATAGGCCAACAGGCCCAGGTCTGGACGGATTCCCCTGAGCCCCCCCACCCCAGGAAAGAGGAGTGGGAAGGGGCACCCGGGAGCCCGTAGCCAGCCAAAAACAACTATTCTACAGCACATAGTCTACGACCTTGCGCTGATATCTATCTAAATATCAGGAGGGGGGTGGTAGTGAACGGAGTTTATACCTATCTCTCCGGAGCTCATCTGAGTTAAGCCCTAGGTGATAAAGTAAAATTCAGCATGGGGGGTCAATCTTGGGGGTCCTAAGCTGAAGTTGCTTAAAACAAACTAAAGTAAACTGCAGTCTAACTGGGTATATATATTGAGCCTAAGTGCTCAGGTCCTGCAGATATAAAGAGTCACAGTAGTTGCATCTCAGCGGTTCTTTTGCTTGGTGGGCTTGCATTGCGGGTCAGAGTCCCGGGACCGGTTGGAGGGAGGCATTCTCTGCCAAATTGTAGGCGGCGGTGGTGGGGTTGCTACAATGTCCCAGTCCGGTAGCTTTGGTGCCGGGATTTCAAGAATGTTACAAAAGGTGCGCAGATCTTCTGGATACCTCATTACCGTGGATTTGCCCTGGTGTTTTGCCGTGAGGCTGAAGGGGAAACCCCAACGGTAGGTGATGTTCTCTTTCTGCAGTAACTGTAGTAGCGGCTGGAGAAGTCTGCGTTTTTGCAGGGTGATCCAGGAGAGGTCTGGGTAAAGTTGTATCTGGACATCATCAAAAGTCACTTTATGCGCCAAGCGTGCCCGCTTCATGATTTCTTCCTTGATGGGGTAGGAGCTGACTCTACAAATAATATCTCTCGGTTTAGCGGTGGCGCCTTTAGGGCGAATCGCTCTGTGAGCTCTGTCCATATCAATGTGTTTGTTAGGCGGCTCCCCAATTAAATTGTTAAAGACAGATTGTAGGATTGTTTGCAGGTCCTCGGGTCCCTCCGCTTCCGGGATGCCTCTCACTCGTATGTTGTTGCGGCGTCCCCGATTGTCCAGGTCTTCCACGTGTCTTTGCATATCTCTCAACATTTCTCTGTGGTCTGCTCCCTGGAGTTGTGTTCTATGGACCGCCAGTTTGGTTTCTTGTATCTCTTCTTCAGCCATTTCCATCCTGTCTGCCAGGTGTTTGAGCCCCGTTTGGAGTACTTGGATTTCCGTGCGGCAGGTGGATTTCACGTCTTCAATGAGTTGTCTGAAATCTTCCTTTGTGGGTATGGCTTGTAAATATGCTTGCCACTGAGGATGTAGAGGTGGATCCTTTGTGGTACCATAATGCTGGTTGGGCGATGATCTGCCAGGTGGAGTGGGATTGGGGTATGTGGTTCCCTTCTCCCAGTTTGATTGTGTTCCAGTTGCTGGGGAGTCCCATGGGTCTGACCAGGTTTCAGCCTGTCGCTGCTGGGGGGGACTTGTAGAGCTAGCCCCTGTTGGAAGTGAGGTCAGGGCTCCTGCCTTCTGTGCATATGAAGGTATGGAGGATGGGTGGTGTCTGGATGTGCTGGAGTCTCTGGAGTGAGATAACCTCTGCGCTTTAGGTGGAGGGGATGTGACCATGATGGCCCAGGCTCCATCTTGTGTTCCCTCAGGGAGCTGATGCGCTCTGGCAGGGGGGCCTGCAGGACTAGGTAGCGGTGGATAGTCCTGGGAGAGGTCTGAGGAGAGCAGGGATGCGGGGTCCTGGCTCTGGATCTGGGGGTCAGAAGCCGTTCGCAGCAGCCTTGGAAATGCTACTGAGCATTGTGTGTATGGCGGGGCGGAGTTAGGGAGCATGGCTAATGGCGGCCCATGTGTCTGTTCCATCTGGACGCCGGCGTGTGGGGAAGAACTCACCGCTTCGGTGTGAGGGATGCGCTCCTGGGAGATCGCCTCCTCCAGTGGAGGGTCCCCCGAGTGCTGGAGTCGGTCCGGAGCGGGCTGTGAGGCCTGAGAGGAGCTCCGGTGGTGAGGCGCGGAAGTGACCGGCGCCATGTTGGCCTCCTCGTTCCGAGATGCATCCGGCTGGGTAAAGAAGGAGCGGAGGTCTGTGGAGGCACCCGGAGGGGGATTCGATGATCCCCTGTATTTGGAGGAGCGGGTGGTCCGTGATTTGCCCATAAAACTGCGGATGATCGCCCCCAAGATTGCCTTTCTCGCTGCGGGCTCAGAGAGCAGGGAGATCAGGCTTCCATCTTGCTCGGCTTCCGGTCACCCACATTATGTATATTTGATAAACCTCTGAATGGCCCCTCTTGAGGGTAATTTTTTTTTTATAAATTCTGTTTATTGGTTTTATAAGCATATCATATAACATTTCGACGTGCCAACTTGGACATCATCCACCATAGGTCAACATGACCTCACACCTATCTAACAAAGACCTACTATCTAAAAAAAACCCAATTCCCCCCTCCCCCTACCCACGAACCACAGCTCGACACGATAACAGGATCTCTATTTTCCTATCAATAATCTAAGTGAAAAAGCTTATGTAATTATTCATATAATAACAGTCATATATGGCTCTAAAGGTAAGCTTTATGATACATAAGATCTCTAGAGAACATATTCGTCTAATTATATCACCTTCAGACAGTACCTTTCTTCCACTATCCCACTGTGGCACTAGACTGAAACCATGCTTGCCACACTCTATCAAATTTTTTCATACCACCTCTAGCTTCATACGTAGCTTTGTAATAAGGTAGCATAGAGTTCACTAGGCCCTTCCAGGATGAGATACTCGGTGCCTCTGGCTTTTTCGAGGCTAACAAAATAACTTTTCTGCCGTAAAATAGGAGTACATTTAACATTGTTCGCATGTCGCGTGTTGGTACTACATCACCCACTAGACCCAACAGACAAACCCTGACAGTCATTGGAATCGGTATTGATATTAAATCTGCTATACAAGATGTAATTTCAGCCCAAAATCTTTGGATATGGAGACAATGCCAAAAAATGTGGTCAGCATCCGCAGGTGAATGGGAACATCTCCAACACTCTGCTAATGCCGTAGGGAAAATCTTATTCAGCCTAGCTGGGGTATAGTAGCTTCTATGTAGGAATTTGAACTGGATCAACCTGTCCCTAGCGGACACCAGATGTTTAAATGGTTGGGTCCATAAATCGTCTCAGTCCTCCCCTTGCACATCCGGGACCTCCATCTCCCATCTCTCTCTGCATTTGGTGATTGCCAGTTGGGTTACCTTAAAAAATTCTTTGTAAGTTACCGAGAGAGGCTTGGCCAAGTCCCCATCTGCCAGTAACGTTTCAAGAGACGAGGGCAGGGACTCCACCCTCACCTCTCCAAACTGTACCTGGAAGGCATGTTGAACCTGCAGAAATCTGAACAGATACGAATTGGGAAGATCATGTCTCGACTGTAATTGGGAAAAGGTTAATAGTTCACCATAGGATGTTATATCTTTTAACGTTTTGATTCCTTTAACCGCCCAGATCATAGGATCTGGTAGGTTGTAGAACTGTGGCAATGTCCAGCACCATGAAATTGTAACCTCCCAGGGTCTGGAAATGCGTTGCACAAACCTTTCTTCAAGGCCTCCTGAAGATGTTTCATGAGTTCTGCAACCTCACCCTTGTAACGTGGATCAAGAAGGGTTGCAGTAATGATCCAGTAATGATCCCTCTCCTTGATACCACGAATCCTAGGGTCCTTTCGCAGGCTTTGCAGAATCAGGGAGGCCATGCAGCGTAAGTTTGCAGAGGCATTCAATTCTGAGTCCTCTGGGCCACTAAGGATCACATGATCTGTAGCTACCTCCTCCCAGCCAGGTACAACTCCTTGGGTTTCTGGGGACTGAAAACCATCCCTTGAAGACTACTGCTGAGTGTTATCCTCTACATCTATGCTGACACAATTCTCCTCCTCCTTTTCTTCCTGTGGGTTTGGCGGGCTCACAGGAATGCTATCTGGATAAAGGGAGCCTTGAGAGGTAAGGAAGTCCTCCTCTTCTTCCCGCTGTTCTGCCTCAAGTGCCCTGTCCATGATTCCACGAAGCGTGTGCTCCAACAGGAAGACTAGAGGGACAGTGTCCTTGATGCTTGCATTGTCGCTGCTCACCATCCTTGTGGCCCCCTCAGTTGGTGACAGGACAGTGCATGCATCCTTGATCATTAGTCACTGTCGTGGCGAAAAGAAGCCAAGCTCCCCTGACTCTGTCCTGGTGCCATACTCACACAGGTACTCATTGCTGGCCCTCTGCTGTGTGTGCAGCCACTGCAGCATTGCAACGTTGAATTCCACCTGGTGGGCATGTCACAAAGGAGGCGGTTGGTGGGCAAGTTGCATTCCCTTTGAAAGTCAGCCAGCCGAGCATTGTATGACCGGCGGAAATGACCACAGACTTTTCTGGCCTGCCTCAGGAGATCCTATAAGCCTGGGTACCTGTTCAAGAACCGCTGCACCACCAAATTCAGGATGTGTGCCAAACATGGAACGTGGGTCAAGAGAAGGTTGGTGCCATTGTCGAATACAACCATTCCTGGCTGGCATTGCATCAACCACCTCTCAGCCTGCCCCTGCAGAGCTGACAGAATCTCTTCTCCAGTGTGGCTCCTGTTCCCTAGGCAGACCAACTCAAGCACCGCATGGCATCTTTTAGCCTGATTGCTTGCGTAACCCCTTGAATGCTTACAGAGCACCGCTGGTTCAGAGGACAAATCTGCAGAAGAGGCCATAGAGGAGGAAGAAGAGGAGGAGGGGGTGGAGGAGAGAGCTGTGGCAGAATCGCTACTAGCATTTTGGAGGCATGGTGGCGGAACAAGCTCCAACAACACTGAACCCTGTCCTGCATCCTTCCCAGCTGCCAGCAGAGTTACCCAGTGCGCCGCGAAGGAACGGTAACGTCCCTGCCCATGCCTGCTGGACCATGAGTCAGCAGTAATATGCACCTTACTGCTGACCGCCCTGTCCAACAAGGCCAAAACATTGCCTTCCACATGCCGGTAGAGAGCCGGAATGGCCTTCCGTGAAAAGAAATGGCGTTTTGGAACCTGCCACTGAGGTACAGCACATTCCACAAATTCACAAAAGGGGGCAGTCTACCAGCTGAAAAGGCAGCAGTTGCAGTGCTAGCAATTTGGCCAAGCTAGCATTTAGACGCTGAGCATGTGGATGGCTGGGACTGAATTTCTTTTTACGGTTCAGCAACTGGGGTAGGGAAATTTGTCTGCTAAAACCAGATGGTGGTGTACTGCTAGCAGATTGGCTGCAAGTACTTATGCACCTTAGGCTGCACCTATTGCTATACCTTCATTCCTATCAGTGCAGGTTTTTGAGAGCACTGGAGGTATAGTAGGGTTGGAGATCCCAGGTGAGGAGCAAGGAGAAGTCCGCCTTTTTCTTTGATGTGGGTCTTTCAAGTGCTGTTGCCAACGGACTGCATGGCAGGTTGTCATATGTCTGGTCAAGCATGTGGTGCCCAAGCTGGTGCTGTTCTGGCCACGCTTGATCCGCTTCAGACATAGGTTGCAAACAGCAATGGTGCGATCTGCTGCACACGTGTCAAAAAAGGCCCACACCAAGGAACTTTTAAAAGTCAGTGGGGAGTCAGCAGCGCCCTGCACCTGCGGAGCTCTGCGGTGTAATGCAATAGGATGGCTGCCCTTATGCTGCCCCCCAGAGGACATCCTGCCTCGTTGGAGTTGTGCCTCCTCCTCTCAGGCACCCAAGTACAGTCAGTGACCTCATAATCCCCTCCCTCCTTGTCACTGGAGCAAACTTGGCAGTATGCTGCAGCTGAAGGAACACGACTGCCAGTTTCTTGTCCTTCTTGGGCACCCCCTCTCTCTAGGCTCACCTTACTCCCTTCCTCAACCTAGGAACCAACATTGGAGCCTTCAAATCGCTGCGCATCCTTCAGCAGCATGTACCCAACACTGTGGTTGAATAATTCTGGGGACTCCTCCCTACATGATGGTGGGGCTATGGAAGGAGTGACATTGGACAAGGAGCCGGTGGAATAGGCCGCTTTGGCAGCTGCATTGGAAGGCAATCTACTCTGAGCCTGGGTGACAGAGGATGAGGAGGATGAAGACGGCTTTGTTATCCACTCCACCAACTCTTCTGCATATTCTGGCTCAAAAACTCGGCCAGCAGCAGAAAAAAAGTACAAGCGTGCCCCCTGGCCACCTGCAGAGAATGCACCATGTCCAAGACCAGCACTGTTGACTGTAGACACAGAGGCTGCTTGCCCTCTTTTAGTGGCCTGTGAGCATCTGCCTCTACTTGGTGGCCTTCCGGACATGATGTTTATTTTGTTTTGCAACACCACACTACACTGTATTAGATACTGTGTACACCGCCTGCACTGTATTAGCAACTGTACTACGGCTGCACTGTATTGTGTACTGGGTACACCACCAGAAGTGTAGTAGAAACTGTACACACTGTATTAGATACTGTGTACACCGCCTGCACTGTATTAGAAACTGTACAATGGCTGCACTGTATTTTATACTGTGTACACTACCAGAAGTGTAGTAGAAACTGTACACGCTGTTTTAGATACCGTGTACACAGTCTGCACTGTATTAGCAACTGTACTACGGCTGCACTGTATTGTGTAAAGATATAATAAAGTATTTACTAAAATGTGAGGGGTGTACTCACTTTTGTGAGATATATATATATATATATATATATATATATATATATATATATATATATATATATATATCATATACACTGCCACTAACTGAATAACCTGCCTGCTTAATCTAAATCAAGCTATCTCTCTGTCCACACCAACAACACTACATACGGCCGCCTTGTAAGCAGCCTTATATAGTGTGGGACGTGGACGTAGTCCCCCTGAGCCATGATTGGCCAAAGGCATCCTGCCTTTGGCCAATTATGGCTCTCTTAGCAGAGGGCCCTGTGATTGGCTAAAGCATGCAGGTTAGGTGCATGCTTTGGCCAATCATCATACAGCAATGCACTGTGATCTTGCAGTGCATTATGGGGTGTTCCGCGGTGCTCTAATTTGCCGCGAATGCCCAATAATTTTTGCTCTTCGGCGAATGGGCGAACACCCGATGTTCCAGTCGAAATTATGTTCAACCCGAACATCAAGCTCATCCCTATTCTAGAGCATGCTCACTGATTGCATCAGGATTGAAAGCTCTTGAGAGTACTGAGGTATGAAGGCAGGTGCAGTCTGCACTCCCCACTGCAGGTGGGGCTTGACCGAAGCTGCAATACAGAAGGGGAAGGAAGTTGTGAAGAAATTGGTCATAAGAAGACAGCTGTCTGATTGGTTGCTGGCACCCCACGTGACTTCAGTGGCCATCTTGTGTCAGGCAGAGTCTATTTACGACTCTGGCTCCCGGATTAAGTGCACTTTATGCGAGCGGCTAGTATAGGGACAGGTTTCCCGTCTGGCAGAGACAGTGCTTAGAGATAGGGAAGGGTTTCCGGAAGAGCATAGACTACATCTACCTCACTTCAAGAAGCCTCCCCTTTGGATGTGGACCAGCCAGGCCACATTCTGCTCCTTGTAGCAGACACTGTCAGCATGTTTATAGTCTACAGACCGCTGTTACAGTTCGTAAGTGGCTCCGGATGGTCGTGCCTACCCTCAGGCCCTAGTTGATTTGTGTTTTAACCTTTCTACAATATATTGCCTTTGTCTAACTTGGACTCTGTGTTTATTGCCTTCCCCACTATGCTGCACCGTGCTCTCAGGCAGGATGTATGTACAGCATCCTGCTAGCCCCTCCCACCAGCCATGATCTGCCTTCTGCCCTAGAGAAGCACAGAGATCCAGTGATGGCATCATTGGGTTTAATGATAGAAAGGGTTTATTTAAAAAAATAATTAGTATGTTGATGAGGGGGGGGGGGACCCAGGGAAAGCAAAATATAAGCAGCTTAATTTTCAGCGTTAATCTCCAGCGTTAGGCTCGGTTCACACCTACAAGTGAGACCTTGCGCCTGCAAGTCTCCTTGCGCATTTATATGGACTGCCCTACTCACAAGAAATGTAGAAAGAATGTCTGTGACAATTTTCCAAAAGTACGCCGCACTGATCCACATGGTGCTGCAGCAACTGCATTGGGGCTACAGGCCCAGCACAGGGAAACAAGTAGAGCTCCCCCTTGTGATTCTTCTTCATCAACTCACTTCTCATCTTTGTTGAGCACTGCACCATGAGTGATCTAATTTTTCGTCAGACTCCCAAATGATAAACTTGACATAAGATACAGAACAAGTTGGCATAAGTCCCGAAACTAAGTTGAGCGCCAATGGCTTAAAGGACTTCAGAGGAAGAAATGTATTTTCCTGCATGAATACCAGGCTGATCTTTGTAGATCTGTGCCCACAGCCATGCGATTGTCTCAGTTGCAATTTTACCAAAATGCATATAAATTGCGAAATGTCAAGATTCAGATTACAGCAAAGAGCACTAGTCATGTGCCTAGGGCCTGGATACGGGGAGGGGGGAATCAGAGGGATGAGTGCCCCTTCTCAGCTAATAAATTTCAATTTTTTTGATGAGCGGTTTCCATGGCCCCTGGTTCGTTTTTGTGTCACTTTATTCAACGGCACAGACATTACGAAATGCCAATATACAGTTAAAACATCTAGCCAGCCGCCTAAGGCCAGAGAGGCTTCAAATGAATGACTAATCGCTTCGATTCTGGTGTTTGTCTCGCTGTTTTTGCAGCCATAGATCTCATATTCTGTTGCCCCTTTTTATTGTCAAGATACAGATTGCAGCCACGAAGTCTAATCAGTTGCCTGGGGCAAGAGCCTGTTTAGAAGCCTGAGCGACTCTGTTAATGAATTAGTATTTATTTTCATCTTTCCAAAAATTGGCCAATAAATTTTTAACGCGGGTGCACATATTAATATGACTGATCGCTGGGCTGTCAGTTCTGGAAAGGCTTACCATTGTGAAAAATCTTGTATACTGCTAACTGTAGGGGCTAATGCATGTAATGATAGCATGAGCTGAACTTCAGTTTGATAGTCTCCTACTTCAAAGGTAACTCCACGTTTGTGGGGGAAAAAATATAGCATGAAGTAAGAGGGGACTCTAATGGGAACGTGACTTCTCTGGACCAAACTCTTGGAGTTCCATTTTAAGAATATGGTGGCAGATTGAAGTGAAAAGCTGGCTTCTTTATTAGAATTAATTATAAAATGCCCTGTATAGCAGTTCTAAAATATACAGTGCATCCGGAAAGTACAGCTCTTCACTTTTTCCACATTTTGTTATGTTACAGCCTTATTCCAAAATGGACTAAATTCATTATTTTATCCTCAAAATTCTACAAACAATACCCCATAATGATGTGAAAAACGTTTGTTTGAAATCTTTGCAAATTTATTAAAAATAAATATGGAAAAAAATAAGTATTCCCAGCCTTTGTTCAATACTTGTTGTAAATGTTGAAGCTCCTTTGGCACTAATTACAGCCTCAAGTTTTTTTGAGTATGATGCTACAAGCTTGGCACACTCATTTTTGGGCAGTTTCTCCTATTCATCTTTGCATGACCTCTCAGGCTCCCTCTGGTTGGATGGGGAGTGTCAGTGCACAGCCATTTTCAGATCTCTCCAGAAATGTTCAATCGGGTTCAAGTCTGAGCTCTGGCTGGGCCTCTCAAGGACATTCACAGATTTGTCCTGTAGCCACGCCTTTGTTATCTTTGGCTGTGTGTTTAGGGTCGTTGTCCTTTTGAAAGATAAACCTTTGCCCTGGTCTGAGGTCAAGAGTGCTCTGGAGCAGGTTTTCATTAAAGCGGAGTTCCACACAAAAATGGAACTTCCGCTTTTTGGAACCCTCCCCCCCTCTGGTGTCACATTTGGCACCTTTCAGGGGGGAGGGGGGTGTAGATACCTGTCTAAGACAGGTATTTGCACCCACTTCCTGGCATAGACTCCCACGGGAGTCTACGCCACTTCCCGTCCCCCCGGCGCTGTCTCCTGGGAAACACACAGGTCCCAGGAGATAGCGGGGACCAGTTACGACGCGCAGCGCGACTCGCGCATGCGCAGTAGGAAACTGGGAAGTGAAGCCGCAACGCTTCACTTCCTGATTCCCTCACCTAGGATGGCGGCGGAAGCTGCCGAGAATCGAGCGAGTGATTGGCGTCAGCTGCCGACATCGATGGACCTTGGGACAGGTAAGTGTCCATTTATTAAAAGTCAGCAGCTGCAGTATTTGTAGCTGCTGGCTATTAATATTTTTTTTTTAGGTGGACTCCCGCTTTAAGGATGTATCTGTACATTGCTGCATTCATCTTTCCCTCGATCCTGACTAGTCTCACAGTTTTTTTCCACTGAAGAATATCCCCACAGCATGATGCTGCCACCACCATGCTTCACTGTAGGGATGGTATTTGCCAGGTGATGAGCGGTGCCTGGTTTCCTCCAGACATGACACTTGCCTTTCAGGCCAAAGAGTTCAATCTTTTTTTCATCAGACCAGAGAATTTTGTTTCTCATGGTCTGAGAGTCCTTCAGGTGCCTTTTGGCAAACACCAGGCGTGCTATCATGTGCCTGTTACTGAGGATTGGCTTTTGTCTTGCCACTCTACCATACAGGCCTGATTGGTGGAGTGCTGCAGAGATGGTTGTTCTTCTGGAAGGTTCTCCTCTTTCCACAGAGAAATGTAGCTCTGTCAGAGTGACCATCAGGTTCTTGTTCACCTTCCTGACTAAGGCCCTTCTCCCCCGGTCGCTCAGTTTGGCCTTTTTACTCTAGGAAGTGTCCTGGTGGTTCCAAACTTCTTCCATTTACAGATGATGGAGGCCACTGTGCTCATTGGGACCTTCAATGCTGCAGAATTTTTTCTGTACCCTTCCCCAGATCTGTGCCTTAGTACAATCTTGTCTTGGAGGTCTACAGACAATTCCTTGGACTTCATTGCTTGGTTTGTGCTTTGATATCAATCAACTGAATTCACCACAGGTGGATTCCAATCAAGTTGTGGAAACACCTCAGTGTCGGTTCACATTGAGGCAGCACGACTTGCAGCGCAACTGCCTCAGGCGACCTGGACACAACAGGAGCGGTGACTTGCAAACTGACTTCGGTATAGAAGTCAATGCAAGTCGCCGCAAGTTGCCCCCAAAGTCGTACAGGAACCATTTTCTAAGTCGGAACGATGCTAGAATGGTTCCATTGTACAGAACGGGACGCTACCTGTCAGGCGGCTAAGTCGCCTGACAAGTCGTCCCAGTGTGAACCGGCACTCAAGGATAATCAGTGGAAACAGGATGCACCTGAGCTAAATTTTGAGTGTCATGGCAAGGGCTGTGAATACTTATGTACATGTGATTTTTTTCGTCTTTTATTTTTAATAAAGTTGCAAAGATTTTAAACAAACTTCTTTCACATTGTCATTATAGGGTATTGTCTGTAGAATTTTGAAGAAAATAATGAATGTAATCCATTTTGTAATAAGGCTGTAACATAACAAATAGTGGAAAAGGTGAAGCGCTGTGAATACTTTCCGGATGCACTGTACATATACTATAAATTAAAAGCATACATGTTAAAAGGACAATATTTCACAAATAAGAAAAATGTATCAAATTTATTCTATACATATTTCTATGTACTTGAATATCCTATTGAACTTGATCCTTGCAAGCACATAATGTTGGCTTAGTTTGTAACTTTAGCTGCCTTCCTTTGTTCTACTGGAACACTATGTCACTTCAGGACTTCCACATTCATCTCTTCCATTCAAGGTCTTCTTTGCGATAAGTAAGAAACCATGTTTTCGATCCTTAAAATGGTTGGCCTTAGCTGATATTCTATGCACACTCTGTACTTTGCTTGGAAACAGCTGAGATGTGCCAAGAAGACACACAAAACATATACTTTGTCTTTTCAGATCAGCAATGAACTGATCCAACTCTGCAGCCGAGAGATTTCCCTTGATCACATCTTCGATGGGTACATCGCCTCTAGTCGCCAGGTGTTGAAAGACTGTATCCTGTGCTGCACGGCTTGGAAGGAGCAGTACATGAGAGCAGTGCAGGTCCATCAAAGGTGCGTACAACAAAGAGGGAAAAGCCATGGGGTAAATATACACTCTACTGTTCAATTCAAAACTAGAATTTAAATCCAGTTGAAGTTGCAGTTTAAATCAGCTAAACACTTTCAAAATCTCAGAGTTTAAAGTCTTAGGCCTCATTCACACAGCTAAACTGGCTTGGTGAGGCATGTATACTGAGAAGATCTACTGCCATAAGTGCAGGTGTTTGTAGATAGCCATGGCCAGAAAGCCTGTACAAATCAATGACAGGCTGCTAGTGCCAGGAGCCATGGCTATTCACTGTTATAAGCGTATACCCTTATGTATCTGCACATTGAGAGGTTACATGAACTTAGGGGCAGAAGATCATCCCAGGATGCAATCTGTCTGTATCCAGGGAAATTAAATGGTATTTGTGTTTCCCTCTTAGTTTCAAGTAAAAAAATCAGCATGCATGTTCATACTAAAAATATAGGATAAGCATCAGTGGTGTATATAGGTTTTGTGCTGCCCTAGGCCTGACTAAACTCGTGCACCCCCTAATTTAAATATGACCCACCCATTCCTGTTAAGGCCACACCCCTTCCTTTTTAAGACCCGCCCTGTCATCTTCATGGGAGGAAGACAGAGGGATGCCATGGGAGGAGGACAGAGGGACGCCATGGGAAGAGGACAGAGAGGGATGCCACAGGGGGAGGACAGAGCGGGAGGAGGACAGAGAGGGACATCGCAGGAGGAGGACAGAGAGGGATGCCACAGATGGAGGACAGAGGGGGACACCGCAGATGGAGGACAGAGGGGGACACTGCGGGAAGAGGACAGAGGAAGACACCGTAGGAAGAGGACAGAGGAGGACACCGTGGGAAGAGGACAGAGGGACACCGCGGGAAGAGGACAGAGGGACACCGCGGGAAGAGGACAGGGGGGGACGCCGTGGGAGGAGGACAGAGGGGGACACCGTGGGAAGAGGACAGAGGGGGACGCCGTGTGAGGAGGACAGAGAGGGACGCCGTGTGAGAAGGACAGAGAGGGACGCCGTGTGAGGAGGACAGAGAGGGACGCCGTGTGAGGAGGACAGAGAGGGACACCGTGGGAGGATGACAGGGAGGGACGTCGTGGGAGGAGGACAGAGAGGGATGCCATGGGAGGAGGACAGAAAGGGGCGACAGGGGAAGAGGACAGAAAGGGACGATGTTGGAGGAGGACAGAGAGGGACGGCCGCAGGAGGAGGACAGAGAGGGACGGCCGCAGAAGGAGGACAGAGAGGGACGGCCGCAGGAGGAGGACAGAGGGGGACGGCTGCAGGAGATGGACAGAGAGGGACGGCTGCAGGAGGAGGACAGAGAGGGACGACCGCGGGAGGAGGACAGAGAGGGACGGCCGCGGGAGGAGGACAGAGGGGGACGCTGCGGGAGGAGGACATAGAGGGACGTCGTGTCGGTCAATAAGGCCTAGAGGATGGTAGGCACTTCCTAATGGCTCAGTTCTTAGGAACAGTAATGAATAATAGCCATGTGGCCCTCTTACCAGACCCAGATAAACCTCAACAGTTATCCCTCTGGCTGGACGTTCGCTCACTCTGGGTTGCCCAGGCTGACTCTAGTCAGTAGTGTAGCATGTCTGTACCCTGCCAGTGGCTCTGTCTTTCTCCCCCTTTGGTGGTGCGGGTACAGCGTGGATCCCTCTCTGGTGATGCAGGTACAGCGTGGCTCCCTCTCTGGTGGTGCGGGTACAGCGTGGCTCCCTCTCTGGTGGTGCGGGTACAGCGTGGCTCCCTCTCTGGTGGTGCGGGTACAGCGTGGCTCCCTCTCTGGTGGTGCGGGTACAGCGTGGCTCCCTCTCTGGTGGTGCGGGTACAGCGTGGCTCCCTCTCTGGTGGTGCGGGTACAGCGTGGCTCCCTCTCTGGTGGTGCGGGTACAGCGTGGCTCCCTCTCTGGTGGTGCGGGTACAGCGTGGCTCCCTCTCTGGTGGTGCGGGTACAGCGTGGCTCTCTCTCTGGTGGTGCGGTTACAGCGTTGCTCTCTCTCTGGTGGTGCAGTTACAGCGTGGCTCTCTCTCTCGTGGTGCGGGTACAGCGTGGCTCACTCTCTGGTGGTGCGGGTACAGGAGTACAGCGCGGCTCTCTCTCTGGCTTCCCCCTGCACAGTCCTCTTTTTCTCTTCTCCTGTAGCACTCTGCTTTTTGACGGGTTCCAGATTCTCCTGCGTGCGGGAGATGGGAGGAAGGTACTTCAAATTTTTTCATGGGGGGGCAGCTTTTTAACCCCCCCACAAAGTGCTGCCCTAGGCCTGGGCCTTGTCAGCCTAGGCCAAAATACAGCACTAATAAGCATTAGGTTAGCTGGTAAGAGATATCAAATATTTGTTTCATTTACACAACAAAAATTTACTGATAAAGGGCACTTTTCAAAGATTAAGTTTTCCCCCCTGGACTTTGGCAGGATGCCATGAGGATTCCATCTCTTAACAGGGCAACAGGAATGCCTTCTTACATTGGTGGTCAGTGGAAGGAAAGTATGCTCCCTTTCATGGACAATGGGAGGCAGAATTACCCTTTATACTGATGTTCAGTTGGGGGACGAACGTCCCTTACATTGGTAGTCAGAAGAAGAATGCCTCTTACATCGGTGTCAGTTGGAAGAAGAATTCCCTCTAACATTGGTGTCAGCATTAGGAAGATTGCCCACTTACATTAGTGTAAGTGGGGGAAAAAATGCCCCTTAATTTGGTGTCAGTAAGCGGGGGAAATGCTTCTTACATTGGAAATCAGTGTTCAGAAGCATGCCCCTTAGTTTGTTCTAAATGTGAGGAAAAATGCCCCCTTGCTTTTGGTGGCCAGTTGAAAAAAAGAATACAATCTTACATTGGTAGGCAGTTGGGAGGAAGAATGTCCTCTTACATTGGTGGTCAGTGGGAGGAGGAGCGCACCCTTACATTGGCGGTCAATGGGAAGAAAGAAGCCCCCTTTTTTGGTGGTCAGTGGGAAAAAGAATGCCCCCTTACATTAATTACATTAGTGGTCAGTTCGAGGAAGAATATCACCTTACATTGGTGGTCAGTGGGAGAAAGAGTACTGCCCTACATTGGTGGTCAGTGGGAAGAAGAATTTCCCTTTCATTGGCGTCAGTGGGAAAAACAATGTCCACTTACACTAATGTCAGTGTGAAAAAAAGGTCACCAAACATTGGTGTCAGTAAGATAACTTGACATCTGTGGAATAAAAAATGCCCACTTACATTGGTGTCAATGAAGAATTTTCGCTTACTCTGGAATAAGTTAACAGAATGCCTCTTACATAGGTGTTAATTGAAAGAAGAATTCCCTCTAACATTGTGTCAGCGTGAAGAAGATTGCCCACTTACAATGGTGTAAGTGAGGAAAAAATGCCCCTTACTTTGGTGTCAGTAAGGGGGGAAATGCCCCTTACATTGGAAATCAGTGTTCGGAAGCATGCCCCTTAGTTTGTTCTCAGTGTGAGGAAGAATGCCCCCTTGCTTTTGGTGGTTAGTTGATAAAAGAATGCCATCTTTTGTCATTTGTAGGCAGTTGGGAGGAAGAATGTCTCCTTATATTGGAGGTCAATTAGAAGAAGAATCCCCCTTACATTGGTGGTCAGTGGGAGGAAGAGCGCACCCTTACATTGGTGGTCAGTTTGAGGAACAATAACACCTTATATTGGTGGTCAGTGGGGAGAAAGAAGCCCCCTTTGTTGGTGGTCAGTGGGAAAAAGAATGCCCCCTTACATTAGTGGTCAGTTCGAGGAAGAATACCACCTTACATTGGTGGTCAGTGGGAAGTAGGAAACCCCCTTTCACTGGGGGTCAGTGGGCGCAAGAATGCCGCCTTACATTGGTGGTCAGTGGGAAATCAATGCCACTTACACTAGTGTCAGTTGGAAGAAGAATTCCCTTTTACTCGGATGTCAGTGTGAAAAGAAGGTCTCCTAACATTGGTGTCAGTAGGGGAAAGAAAGCCCTTTACCTTAGTGTATGTGGCATAAAGAATGCCTGTTTACATTGATGTCAGTGGGATGAAGAACGCCCACTTACATTGGTGTCAGTGGGGGAAAGAATTTTTGCTTATTCTGGAGTTAGTTAGAAGAATGCCACTTACATCAGTGTCAGTAAGGAAAAAGAATTCCCTCCAACACTGGCATCAGCATCCGAGAGATTGCCCACTTACAAAAATGCAACTTACTTTGGTGTCAGTTGAAGGAAGAATGTCCCCTTTCTTTTGTGTCAGTGAGATAAAGAAGGTCTCCTTACATCCGTGGTCAATGGGTTTAAGACTGCCCCCTTAAATTAGGGATCAGTGTAAGGAAGAATGCCTCCTTACAGTGGTGTCAGTTGGGTGTAGGACTTCCTCCTTACAGTGGGGATCAGTGGAAGGAAGAATGCCACCTTACATGGATAGTCAGTGGGAGGACAAATACCCTGTTATGCCATGTACACATGACCGGACTTTCCGGCAGAAAAGGCCGACGGAACGAATCCGTCGGACATTCCGATCGTGTGTGGGCTTCGTCAGGCCTTTTCTGTCGAAAATTCTGATGGACCTTAGCAATAGAACATGTTTCAAATCTTTCCGACGGACTCGATTCCTATCGAAAAAAACGTTTGTCTGTATGCTAGTCAGACGGACCGAAAATGACGCAAGGACAGCTATTGGCTACTGGCTATTGAACTTCCTTTTCTAGTCCGGTCGTACGTCATCACGTTTGAAACGATCGGACTTTGGTGGGATCGTGTGTAGGCAAGTCCGTTTCGTCGGACCTCCGTCAAAGTCCTTTCGGAGTTCAGTCTGACGAGAAGTCCGCTCGTGTGTACGCGGCATTACATGTGTGGTTAGTGGAAAAAAGAATGTCTCCTTATATTGGTGTCATTAGGAGGAAGAATGTCTTGTGCATAGATGGCCATTGGAAAAATGCCCCCTTCAACTGGGGTCAGTGGAAGTAGGCATACCCCCTACATGAGTGTGTGAGTTGAGAGTTGGGAAGAAGAAGGCTTCCTTACATTGCTGTAAGCAGGAGAAAGAACATTCTTTACATTGTGGGTTAGCTGGGAGAAGAATATCCCCTTACGTTGGTGTCAGTTAAAGGAAGAATCAATAATGAGGATATTTGCCAGCATACCACAGATCGTCAGGTAGCGTCCAACCATTTTTTTTATTGAAGCATGATGACATCACAGAACAGGTAGTATTAGTTAAAGGAACAACACACCATTTATTGGTGTCAGTGACAGGAAGAATTCCCCTTACGTTGGTGTCACTTGGAAGAGAAAAAAAAACCCTGTACATTTGTGTCAGTTAGAGCAGCCTTTTTCAACCAGGATGCCTTCAGGTTTCTTCAGGGGTGTCTTGGCAAAATGCCTAAAAATTGCCCCAAAATTGTATACAAGCCGGTGGGTGGATGAAACCTGCCTTTTAGTTACACAAAGGTTTTTATTGTACATCATTCCAACCTTCAATATGCCAACCTCCTAATGATTAGGGATGGGCGAACGGTTCGGCCCGAGCATAAGTTTAGGCTGAACTTTAGCTGTTCGGACATTCAACGAACAGCCAAACAAACATGTAGTTCGACTGTTTGTTCGCCCCCATGAACCGACCACAATGCATTGCGGTGCTGAACAGTACATTGCAAGCCCTGTTTGGCTGAAGCAGTGAAAGCTTCAGCCAATCAAGGCACAGAGCACTGTCATCATGACTTTATCCAATCATGGCTCATTCCCGCCCCACAGTATAAAAGTATTTTTTCAATGGCAGACATTTTCAGTGTGATTTTGGCGTGGTGAGAGATAGAACAGGGATTTGTTCAGTGTTATCAGTTAGTGTGCTATACTGTGCTATTTTGCTTCAATTGTCAGTGTAGAATATTAGTTTAATGTCAGTCTAGAGATAGTGTGAGTGTAGTGAGGAGGACCATCATTCAGCTTTGCATAGTGTGCAGCTAGAGTAGGGACAGTTCAGATAGTTTCACTGTAGTGTAGTGATACCATGTCATTCATACATACACTAGTGTGGAGTAGGGACAGCTCAGATAGTTTCAGTGTAGTGTAGTGAGACCGTGTCAGTAATCTTGACATTAGTGTATATCTAGAGTAGGGACAGTTCAGATAGTCAGTGTAGTTAAACACGTCTATTTGATTACGTTACTGCCAGTTTAACGCCATTTACTTCTGTGTGCGTTAATGCCAGTTTAACGCCATTTACTTCTGTGTGCGCTAATGCCAGTTTAACGCCATATCGTTTTGGGTGCGTTACTGCCAGCTTAATGCTATATAGTTCTGTATGCCTTACTGCCAGTTTAAAGCCATATAGTTTTGCGTGCGTTACTGCCAGTTTAACACCATATCGTTTTGTGTGTGTTACTGCCAGTTTAACGCCATATAGTTTTGTGCGTTCCTGCCAGTTTAACGACATTTACTTCTGCGTGCGTTACTGCAAGTTTAACGCCATATGGTTTTGTGTGCATTACTGCCAGTTTAATGCCATATCGTTTTGCGTGCATTACTGCCAGTTTAACGCCACATAGTTTTGTGCGTTACTGCCAGTTTAACGCCATATAGTTCTGTGTGCGTTACTGCCAGATTAACGCTATATAGTTTTGTGTGCGTTACTGCTAGTTTAACACCATATAGTTTTGTGTGCATTACTGCCAGTTTAACGCCATATAGTTCTGTGTGAGTTACTGCCAGTTTAACGCCATATCGTTTTGCGTGCATTACTGCCAGTTTAATGCCATATGGTTCTGTGCGTCACTATACGTTTGGCGCATTATATTGCAGTATATTATTACATAGATCAGCTGAAGCAGGAATGTGCTTTATTATTATACAGGATTTATATAGCGCCAACAGTTTGCACAGCGCATTACAAAATAAAGGGAGACAATACAACCACAATACAATTCAATACAAGAGGGTTAGGAGGGATCTGGTCCTGTGAGCTTACAATCTACTAAGGAGGGGCTGCTGAAACAAAAGGTAGTAACTGTGAGAGATGAACTGATGAAGGAAGTAGAAGATTCGGTTGTTAGCTGAAGGCAGGATAGGCCTCCCTGAATAGATAAGTTTTCAGGGATCGCCTAATAGTGGACAGAGTAGAAGATAACCAGGCAGATTGGGGTAGTGAGTTCCAGAGGACAGGAGAGGCTCTGGAGAAGTCCTGGAGACGAGCATGGAAGGAGGAGACTAGAGAGCAGGAGGGAGGAGCAGGGAGGACTGTTTGGGTGATATTTGGAGATAAGATTGGTGATGTAGCTCGGGGCAGAGCTGTGAGTGGCTATGTATGTTATTGTTAGTGTTTTCAATTTTTGGGCAATGGGAAGACAGCGGAGGGATTGGCAGAGAGGGGTGGCGGATACCGAATGGTTGGTAAAGTGGATGAGTCTGGCAGCCGCATTCATGATAGACTGAAGAGGGGACAGCTTGCAAAGAGGTAGTCCAATGAGGAAGGAGTTAGAATAGTCAAGGCGAGAGATAACGAGGGAGTAAATAAGTTGCTTAGTGGTTCCAAAGGTTAGAAGGGGGTGGATTTTGGAGATGTTTTTTTTTTTTTCCATGAAAATTTTATTAAGCATCAAGAATTAAACATACAGAGTATCCTCACGCAACATATGTTACAGCATGTTTAGGACGAACATTAGTACCTTCAGACAGAAAAAACTAGGGAAATAAAATAAAACTTGAAGAGGTGAGTCCAGGAGCTTGAAGGGTAAACCCAAACATTAGTGACTATGGGCAGAGGGTCACATTATCAATTTTCGCCTCCCCCCTGTTTCCCCCCCCGCACCATTAGGAAGAGGGAAACCAGCAGTAAAACGTACCTGGGACTCAACTTAAACGTCATAAAGCCTTTGAAGGCTTGTAGGGTACTATAAATGATGAAACTCCGAGTGGGAAAAGGTGTCCAACTTAGGTGGGGTCAGAAAGTGTTCATTTAGAATCCCTAGCTCTCCTAGAGAAACCGAACTAGGGTTTAGAAGAGAGAAGAAGAGGAGAAATAGTAGAAACAGAAAGGAAAGAAAAGGGGTGATCAAGAGACAGAAGGGGGGAGGGGGTAGTGGGGGTATAGGGAGAGTTATGGAGAGAGGGGAGGGAAGTCGAGAGGCCGCCTCCACCCACCCGCCCGCCAAGCACCGCCTGTCATTCAATTTCAAGGTCGAGGGGCAACCCTAACGGGTATACTGAAGGAATTTATCAATAGATGTATAATGGATCCAACATGCCCAAGTGACTGGGAATTTGTGCATTTTGTCTTGCGAGATATGTATCAACTCCTCCATGTCTTTTATTTTGGTGATTCTCGCGAACCACTCCCTGATCATTGGGGTACTTGTGGAACGCCATAGTTTGGGAATGCATAGTCTAGCTGCATTGACCATGTGCATGGCTAAGGACTTATGGTATACTTTTTTGGAGAGGGAGGTGTGATGTAGGAGGTATTGGGCTGGAGAGTAATCTAGCTTAAAAGTAGTGACCTGAATGATGATCTCATGAATTTCTGCCCAAAATGGCTGAAGTTTCTCGCAGGCCCACCAGACATGGAGCATAGTACCTCTTTCCTTCTCACATCGCCAGCAGGTGTCGGGTATATCCGACGAGAATTTATTGAGGCGAGAAGGTGTTCTATACCATCTGGTAATTACCTTATAACAATTTTCCTGTATTGCCACATTTAGCGAGCCTTTATGGGCATATTCATGAATTGTGTTCCAGTCTTCTGTTGTGAGGTGTATTTGTAAGTCTCTGTTCCAGGACTCTTGTGAGGGTACAAGTGTTCGGGTTAGGTGTTCCGATAACAGATTGTATATGAGGGAGATCAAGTGTCTTTGCGGGGACTTACGATGGCAGAGAGACTCAAAGGGAGTGAGGGGTCTCAACCAACATGATTGATGAGCTTTGGTTTCAAGGAAGTGACGAATTTGTCTGTATGTCCAGAAGGGGAGCGAGGCCCTTCTGGTCTGCTCTCTGAGGGTATCTAGGGGGGTAGGTTTTCCACCTGAGTAGAACTGAAGAGCTAGGACATCCTCAAAGGGCCAGTCATGTTGTAGAAAGTTCTCGGAGTCCCCTGGAGGGAAGTCCGAGTTCCCTCTTAGTGTGGTTAGGGGGCCCGGAATAGAGGTCAAAGTTCCCTCTCGTGCGGCCTTATTGCAAACTAACAGGGAGGGGAGGATGAGCGGATGGGTCCTTATAGACTGTGGCCAATTTTTTTGAGGTAGCCAGGGCAGAAGGTGTAAGGGTCGTGACGAAAAATTATTTTCAAGGGATACCCACGCCTTTTTAAAGGAGTGGATATTCCAGTCAGCGATCCTTGTGAGATGGCAGGCAGCATAATACTTATATAGATCTGGCAGGCCGATGCCTCCTATAGACTTGGGTAAAGTGAGGCGTGAGAATTTGATGCAAGGTGCCGAGTCTCTCCATAGGAATGAAGAGCATGCTTTGCGGTATATAGAGAAAAAGCTTGGTGGCAGGAGGATCGGGACTGCTTGTATCAAGTATAGTAGACGTGGTAGGATAATCATCTTGATCAGGGCAGATCGTCCAAACCATGAAACATTTAAACCCATCCACTCCCTGAGGTTGGTTTGCGTTTTTAGGATTGCCGCGTGATGGTTCAAGGTATAGAGTTCTGATAGGGTCGAGGGGATTTTGATACCGAGGTAGGTGATCGCTTTCTTCTCCCAATGGAAGGGGAAAGCTTCCTGACAATGTGCAACTTCCTGGGCCGGTAAGGTGATGTTGAGGGCATGGGATTTGGTGTAGTTAGTTTTAAGATTTGATATTTTACCGAAAAATGATAAGTCTTTGAGGAGGTTAGGTAGTGAGGTCCGAGGCGATCTTAGAGAGAGTAAGATGTCGTCAGCGAAAGCAGCGACTTTAAACTCTCGCTTCCCCACTGTCACCCCCTGGATGTCGGGGTTGAGCCGAATCTTATTGAGGAGTGGTTCCAGGGTCAAAATATAGATTAAGGGTGACAGTGGGCAACCTTGGCGCGTGCCGTTACTGATGGGGAAGGCGTCCGACAGGTGTCCGTTGACTTTTACCGCTGCAGATGGGCCGGAGTATAATGCCATGATAAAAGAGAGCATGCGATTCTCTAGACCGATGGCCCGGAGAACTTCTCGCATGTAGTCCCAGGACACCCTGTCGAACGCCTTCTCGGCGTCCAGCGACAGAAAGAAGCCTTGTGTTTTGGAGAGTGTGAGCCAGTGATGGAGGTTCAGCGTACGAATGGTGTTGTCCCTGGCTTCACGTCCAGGGACAAATCCCACTTGATCCAGGGAGACCAGGCCGGGTAGAAGGGGGAGCAATCTGTTCGCAAGAATTTTTGCGTATATCTTGATATCCACGTTGAGGAGAGAGATCGGTCTATAGTTAGCTACCGAAGAGGGGTCTTTAACCTCCTTGGGGATCACGGTGATATGTGCAGCTAACATTCTATCCGGCCTAGTCTGGGGATCCGATAAGGTATTAAGAGTATCGAGCAGTCTTGGGGAGAGGACCTTGGAGAAAGATTTATAATACTGTAGGGAAAATCCGTCAGGGCCCGGGCTTTTGCCCACTTTCATTTGTTTGATGGCTGATTGTAATTCTAACAAGGATAATCGGTTTTCGAGCTCGAGTGATTGTTGGGGGGTTATGGGTTTAGAGCTATAGTTGGCCAAGAATTCAGTAATAAGGTCATGACGTTTATCGGGAGTAGATTGGGTAGTTTGGTCGGTTCTCAGGTTATATAGCTTCGAATAGAAACTCTTGAATTCTTTGGCAATATCTTCCTTCTTGACCAGAGGATTCCCCACGGTATTGTGAATAGTATGAATTATTGAGGATTTTTTAGACGATTGTACCGTGCGCGCCAAAAGACGGCCGCTTTTGTTTCCGTGTTCATAGAAAATCCTCTGGCCAAGAACGTACCGCCGTTTAGCTCTTTTATCAAGTTCCTCCAAAAGGAGAAATCTGGCCTGGATTAGATCTTGAAGAGTGGATTGTGCTTGCGTTAATTTGTGGGTTGTTTCAAGGGCTTTAACCGAGGAGAGAAGCTCTTGAATTCTTTCCTGTTGTAACCTTTTGTTTTTCGCCGCTAGGGCCATGAGTTCGCCTCGGATAACACATTTATGGGCCTCCCAAAGGGATATTAGAGAGATTTCAGGACTAGAATTTTCAGTGAAGTACTGTTGGATGCGGGTGCGTATGTGGTCACTGGAGGTTGGGTCTTTAAGCAGAGGGGCGTTTAAACGCCAAAGCTTCGTTTTGGTGATAATGTCTGGGAAAGAAAGCGTGATCGTAATCGGGTGGTGGTCTGATAAAAACATGGGTTCTATCGTGGATTGAAGTAAGTATGGTAAGTCAGTCTGGGATAAAAAGAAATAATCAATTCTGGAATATTTTTGGTGTGGGGCTGAGTAAAATGTGTAGTCTTTGACTGAGGGGGCCAGTGTGCGCCAGGCGTCATGCAGGGTTAGGCTTTGAAGTTGCATCCTGATCTGTCGTAAGGCTTTATATGTCAATGCAGAGGTCCCAGTCGAGGAGTCCAGCAGGGGATTTAAAGGAACATTAAAATCCCCTCCTAGTAGTACTAGCCCCTTCTGAAATGAGGCTAGAAGGTCGCATATTTTTCTAAAGAAAGAAACCTGGTGTTCGTTTGGGCTGTATATGTTAGCTAAAGTTATGGGCTTGGAGGCGTAAGTGCCCTTGAGAAAGATAAATCGACCTTCAGGGTCGATGAGGGAGTCTTCAAGATGGAAGTTTGCGTGTTTGGCTATTAATATAGAAACCCCTTTAGTCTTACTGTCTGGATTTGTGGCATGAATTGCCGTGGTATAAATATGGTTAGACAATTTAGGAATGGCGTCCGAGCGAAAATGTGTCTCTTGTAGGTATATAAAATGTGCTCCATGTTTGGAGAGGGATGATAGAGCTTTGGACCTTTTTTCCGGAAGGTTAAGACCCTTCACGTTGAGGGAAATGCACTTCAATGTCAGGGGTGAATTTGTTTTGTGTTTGGAGTTCATGTTTATGTGCCAGATAGTGGAGCGGGACTATGGAGCTAAAGGTGTAGCCGCGGGCGGGGGGGTGAACGCCGCCCCAAGAGAAAAAGGGAGAGATTAAGGGTATTAGATGAGAGGGAATTTAGAAAGTGAAAAGGGGAAGAGGAGAAAAAGGAGGAATTAAAAAAAAAAAAAAAAAAAAAGGGGGGGGGGGGGAGTTCCCCTGGAGGGGAGGGCAAGTGAAAGTCAAAAAAGAATACAAAAAACTGGGGAGAGAAAAGGGGGAAGAGAGAGGGTAGAAAAGACAGACAGACTACTCCAGAGATGGAAATAGAATCTCTATTCCACCTTAAGAAAGAAGAAGAGGATCTGGGATGTCAGCAGTTGACCCAATGGAACCGCTGTGTGGGGATGAGAGAATGGGCGGGGATCACCGAATGTCTGCCACCCGGGAACCAGAAAGCAATTGTGATAAGGATGCACTGGAGGTGCATATACCTGTGTGCATAGTGGGACCCTGCTAAGAGCTTAAGGTAAGCAAGAACAGGTATAAGGAAACCGTCATTAATCATTTTAAATATAACAAAGAGAACCTTAACACAGTGAGGCTGTTGCCACATAGATGATACCAACTCAAACTGGGATAAAGGGAGAACCTTGCTTCCAGTGTGCATACTCTTGGTAAGCCTGAATAGTTTGTTCAGCAGATGTTATCAAATAAAAGCACAATCTACCTCTCTAGCGTAGTATAGGAGGGTAAGTCTCAGGGCGGGGTGGGGAGACATAGGGGAGGGAAAGAGGGCAAGGGGATGGGAAAGCCAAGGGCGGAGGAGAGGGGCCGAGGGGAGGTGTGGTACAGGCCGAGAGTTGGGGGGGGGCCCGGGAGAGGAACCCAAGCTGTCTAGGGCATGCTCATACTTCCCTTTGCTAAACATTTGCATAATAATGGTGGAAGGATCTATCATTGTTAATGAAAATGAAAACATCATAGCTAGGCAATCTGTGTCAGTGCATGGAGACCTGGGATGCCAGAGCCAAGAAGAGGGAAAGTCCATACCTGGACCCCCCGTCAGCAGGGGAGGGACCCTCACAAGCAAATGATCATGCGTATGGGACTGAGGCTCAACACTTGGTCCTCCCCCCCCTTATATTTTTTTTTTTTTTTTTTTATTTTCCCCCTTTTTTTTTTTTTTCTTTTCCTCCCTCCCCCCCCCCCCCCCCCGCCCCACGCATCCCAGCTCTCCATGCTATTTGTTTCTATTTGGCGCATCTAGATATGCGAGAACAAGAATGATAAAATTAGTCAGGCATAAAATAAAAAAAAAAAAAAAAAAAAAAACACAAATAAAATAAATATATATATTATGCTGGCTGGCTACAAAAAAAAAGGCATAACTATGGCTTAGTCCCGTGCTGTGGCAGCGTATTGTGGAAGCCGTGGTGCCAGGAAGCGATGGTTAAAAGGGGGGTAATTGTGCGTCTTCAGATAATATCACAAGGGAGTCAAGCGTGTGGGGTAAAGTTGTCTATGTCATGTCGCTGAGTTAGGTGATCGAAGAACCTTTTTCCTAGGTGTAAACCTTCCTGTTTACTTAGGCTACAGATTGCGTAGACATATTCAGAGAGCAACTTTTTACCTGGGAGACATAAGAGTAGAAAGCCAAGAGTCGGGGAGATCCTTGGTTAGGTCCTCTTCATATTCGTCCTGTCGGATAGGGGGAGAGTTCCCGTGGGGGTGAGGTAAGGAACAGCTATGGGGCTGGAGAGAGAGGATTAGAAGTGTGCATCAGGTGGGAGTCCCGCTACCACACGAGGAGGGGATCCGGTATTGTAAGGCTATGTACTTACGAGCGGGAGCACTGGAAAGCAGGGTAAGATTCCTAGGCATCCATATGGCCCCTCCTTGCCGAGGGCGAGGGGGGCGATTCCGGGCTGCGGTGGTAGAGATCTCGGCGAGAGGATCGGGCAGATGAGGGGCCTGAGTCCGTTCCCCGTCTGCGCGATCTTTGCCGCTGTGCCTTTGGGGTCGGGTTCATCGAGGTTGGCATCCATGGCTCCGAAGGGAAGTACAGGGAGTACCAGTCCGGAAGATCCATGCGAGGAAAATCGAGTTGCTCGCAGAAGTTCTGTAAGTCTTCCGGCGTTCTCAGCAGGGCGGAGCGCCCCCTGGCGGACGCCGAAAGACCAAACGGAAATCTCCAGCGGTATTGGATATTGCGTGCACGCAGAGCATCCAGCAGGGGTCGTAGAGCTCTTCTGTTTTGGAGCGTTATCTGGGACAGATCCTGGAATAGTTTAATTTCCGCGCCATTGTGAATAATTCTGCCTTTTTCTCTTGCTTTCCTTAAGATTTCCTCTTTCAGCGGAAAATTCACCACGCAGCAAATAATGTCCCTGGGGGGTTCGTTTTCACGCGGTTGTGGGCGTAAAGCTCGGTGGGCTCTTTCCATATCAATGGGTGAGTCAGCCGGGCGGTCAATTAACTCATTAAAGATCACACATATGGTTTGCTGTAGAGAACCTGGATCTATGCTCTCGGGGACTCCCCTCACCCTAATATTGTGCCTCCTACCTCGATTGTCGAGGTCTTCCACGTGCCTGTGTAGCTCAAAGAGTTGGGAGAGCTGTGTGTCATATGTGCGCTGGACTTGCCGAATGGCCGCCGCATGTGTCTGGGTGGTTTGCTCCACGTTGTCTATGCGGTGAGCCACTGCCTGGATTTCTGTCTTTATTTCTGCTATCGCCGCAGTAACAGAGCTTTTGATGTCTAGAGCGAACCTTTCTAGATCTGTCAGATTTGGGAGCCGGTCTTGAGCCGGATCGAAAGTGGGGGTTTCCCGTCCTGCGTGTGTACCACTTGTCACGCTAGGCGAGCTCGGGGTCTGGGCCTGAGAGGCCACAATGGCCGACTGGCGCTGTGTCCGGAAGATCTCAGGAATGTTCTTACTCAGCTGAGTACCTGGTTCCATGGTGGCCCGGGATGTAGATGAGCTCCGGGTGGTTCTGTTCATATTGGGTTTCGGGTGCAGGGTGCCCAAATGGTGAGGTTTGATTCCCGGGTTGCAGGAGCAGTCAAACTATGCTGCCATTCAGGTCTCCGTCCAGGCCACGCCCCCCGGATTTTGGAGATGTTACGGAGATGAAGTCTGCAAGATTTGGACAGCGATTGGATTTGGGGCTGAAAGGACAGGTCAGAGTCCAGGATTACACCTAGCACCCTGGCATTAGGGGAGGGACTGATAGTTGTATTATAGATCTTGATGGAGAAGTCAGGGGAGGGGGCACAGGCCGGAGGAAAAATTATGAGCTCAGTTTTAGAAAGAAATGTGAGAGGAGACGGAAGGAGTTAGGTGAGGAGTAGAGAGATAGATTTGTGTGTCATCAGCATAGAGATGGTAGTGGAAGCCATGGGAGTTTATTATTTGACCAAGGGAGAAAGTGTAAATGTAGACGAGAAGGGTCACGAGGACAGAACCTTGAGGTCCTCCTACAGAAAGAGGAAGTGGAGAGGAGGAAACCGAATAATAGGTAACACTGAAAGAGAGCTGTGATTGATAGGGGAGAACTAGGAGAGAGCACAGACTTTACGTTGATGTTCCTTACATTGTTGGTTTGTGTAGTGCCCAAGTAAATTGGTATCGGTTATTTACCCAAGAACAGGAGCCACCCCGACTTGACCACTACAGCTCGTTCCAGTGGGGCCCTGGTCACCCAGACAAGAGCTTGGCATTAAGGCTCCAGTCCACACATAAAGTATCCTATAAAGGTGGTTTATAGGCACATTTAGCAGTATGTGAATAGTTCTAGAGCAGGGGTGTCAAAACTTTTGACCTTCTTGGGCAACATTGAAAGTTGAGAAACTGTCTTGGGTCACACATAAAATACACTAACAAGGATAGCTGCTGAGCATTTCCTCCTGCCACTCTCAGCAGGTAGGTGCGGCTGCCAGGGCCGTTCACTATAATAATAACAGGTGGCCGGCATCCAGCAGTGATCACCACAGGTAATCGCTGGCAGTGTAGAGAGCCACGAATAGGTGCGGCTGCCAGCGAACCGTCATTATAGAGAGCCGCAGAAAGAACTGCTGCCACAATTCGTACCAGCCCTAATTGCCAGTGTGAATGTAGCCTCTGTATGTGCTACGTGGGGAGGTAAAGGAGGGGCGAAGCCTAACCCAGCACACCCCTACATCCGGCCATGCTGCATTTACTTACCTGGAGCCCCTGCATTCCCTGCTGCTGGTGCTTTTCCAAACATGTAAGCCCCGGCATTCCTCCAGACGTGCATTTGCCTAGCTTGTCAATGTAGGCTGTCGTGGCTGCTATGTTTGCACGGCATCCCCGGTGTCCCTACAGATGAGCATGGGCCGGACTTGTCTGTCGGCCACTGTGGCTGCTGTTCTTGCACGGCATCCCTGATGTCCCTACAGAAGAGCATGGGCTGGACTTGTCTGTCGGCCACCGTGGCTGCTGTGCTTGCACGGCATCCCAGGCGTCCTCCAGACAAACTTGAGCTGCAGGTTGGACCCCCCTGTTATAGAGATTTAATTAGTGTCCATAAAGTATTCAAATAAGATTTGGATGAGTTATTTTCACCTCCCCTGAAATCAGTTGTTTCCATAAAATATTCTGATGTATTGATCCAATACTTTATACTCTACAACAGTGGTCATCAACCCTGTCCTCAGGGCCCACTAACAGGCCAGGTTTTATGTATTACCTTGGGGAGATGCAGACTAGAATACTACAATCACTGAGCAGCAAATGATATCACCTGTGATGTATTTCAGTTATCTTGCAAACCTGCCCTGTTAGTGGGCCCTGAGGACCGGGTTGATGACCACTGCTCTACAACATTGTATAGCATTGGGGTAATTTCTTAAATGTGTTGACATCCAGTTTTAATTGGTAATTAAAATCATTAGCAATGTTCTTTATCACGTTTCGGAGTGCGATCCACCAACTGACAACTCTCTCTGTGTGTTACAAAGAAGACAATGCTGTGCAGTCAGTCAGTCCTTCTTATTGTTATTTCATTACTTTAAAGGTTTTCCAAAGTCGGATGGGTTTTGGATCAAACAAGTATTTTTGCACAGGTGGACGCCTTTGTACGACGCTGCAATAATCTACTGGAGGTATGAACTTAACTTAATTCTTTAATTTACATTAGAGCTGTTCCTCTCTATATCCAGGGTCTCCAAACTTTCTCAGCAAAGGGCCTTCAGACTTTAGGGTGGCCAGACTTTAACCAAGGGAAGTAGAAAGCCAGCGGTCCGCAGTTTGGAGGCCAGTGCTCTATGTCCTCAAAGATAGATGAAGGCTATGATTCTGTTCTTCTCCTGCAGGGTGATACATATAGAAGGGAGTGATGAGTCTGTCCTCCTCCTGCAGGGTGATACAGACAGAAGGGGGCTATGAGTCTGTCCTCCTCCTGCAGGGTGATACAGACAGAAGAAGCTATGAGTCTGTCCTCCTCCTGCAGGGTGATACAGACAGAAGGGAGCTAAAAGTCTGTCCTCCTCCTGCAGGGTTATACAGACAGAAGGGGGTATGAGTCTGTCCTCCTCCTGCAGGGTGATACAGACAGAAGGAGCTATGAGTCTGTCCTTCTCCTGCAGGGTGATACAGACAGAAGGGATCTATGAGTCTGTCCTCCTGCAGGATGATACAGACAGAAGGGGGTATGAGTCTGCCCCTCTTTGTACAGGGTGATGTAGAGAGATGGAAACTATAACACACATTTGGAGTCAGGAGAGCCGTGTGAGTGACAGGTTGTTGATCACGGTGTTCGGTCTGTTCCCTCGGCTGGCAGTTAATAATTTTGGTGCCTCCTGCCTCAGTCCCTATTATAGCCCCTATTCAGCTCTGCAGCAGGGAGCTGTTAGTGGCCGCATTTGCGTGGCATGTTGCTATGGCGATGGAGCATGTATCGGACACACAGGCAAGCTGCTCCCATGGTGCGTAAGAGGCGAGAGAAGGTGGAGGTCGGAATAACCCCTTACTTTCCAAAACCTCAGTGTAAAATGAGGGATAACCGTAAAGAAAATGTGACCATTATCATTCTGATGAAGCCGAAGGATGACCATGCTGAGTGCTGAAGCCTATATAAGAAGTGTGTGCCATAATTGGCCATGTCAATGGTTAGCTGCAAAGCAATTCCAGTTGTCATTAGCGCTCATTATTGCATGCAGAGCTTTTCCAATACATTGGGAACTCTCTGCTCTACCATTAGCCGATCACCCATTTTTCAATTTTTTTTTTTTCCCGGTTGCCCATCTGCGGAAATCATAGGAGCTGTAGCATTTGCCAAGCAATTTCACTTGTGCTAATGTGCTAGCCAAAAATGCTTGCAAATTACTGTTCTGTTTTTTTCGTTACAAGCAAAGGTTGCTGGGGTGCACCAAAGAGCATCTGTAATTTAAAGATAAAGTTTAATCTGCTTATATATTTCCTCCCCCAATTCATCCTGTCCCCTCCTCATGAACATGCTAAGGAGACTTTTAAATACAGCCTTTCTGTTTTTATTACATACCTAATGTTAGATCCAGTGACATCATTACTGGGTCTCTGTGCTTCTCTATGCAATTCAGGCAGATCATGGCTGGTGGGAGGGGCCAGGAGAGTGCTCCACATAGACTACTGAAAGCAAGACGTCTGTTTTAACACTCCCATGTGATGTTGAACCTTTATGACTGAAAGAACTGAAAACTACTGAATGAAGGGGGCGGTCCATGGACAGCCTGTTTGGGGAGGAAAAAGATTAGATCAGGTGTCTCTAAGGGCCAAATCCGTCCCACTGCAAGGTTTTATCAGGCCCATAGCTGGGGTCAGTGGCCTCTCTCACAGGTCTTCAGGTCAGTCTATGTTTCCCGTTTCTTGCCAACCTGACAGTCCATTCCCATCAGAGTGATCCCTTACATGAAAATCCTCATCCAACTTCCCCTTACATGAAAGTCCTCATCAGACTCCCCCCTTCCATGAAAGTCATCAGACCCCCCCTTCCATGAAAGTCCTCATCAGACCCCCCCTTCCATGAAAGTCCTCATCAGACCCCCCCTTCCATGAAAGTCCTCATCAGACTCCCCCTTCCATGAAAGTCCTCATCAGACTCCCCCATCACATAAAAAGATCCCATCCTACTCCCTCTACATGAAAGTCCTCATCAGACTACCCCTTCCTTACATGAAAGATCCCATCAGAGTGCCCCTTTACATGAAAGTCCTCATCAGACCTTCCCTTACTTGAAATATCCCATCAGAGTTCACTCTTACATGAAAGTCCTCATTAGACTCTGCCTTACATGAAAGATCCCATCAGAGTCCCCACTTCCATGAAAGTCTGTCCACATCAGAGTCCCCCTTACATGAAATTCCCCATCAGAGTTCCCCCTTACATCAGGGTCCAGATCAGAGTCCCGTCAAGATTTATAAAATATATGATGTGGCCCTTGTACTGAAAACTTTGGGACATCCCCGAATAGATGGTGGACATCCTCCAGCCAGGAAATGAGGCGGGCTCTATCTGACTTGCTGCAGCTTCTATTGCACATTGTGAAAGGCTCAGAGTGTGGAGTGAAATCAGAGTCATGCCGCGTACACACGAGTGGACTTTTCGACCGGACTGGTCCGACGGACTTTCGACGGACTTTCAACGGACTTTCCTACACACGATCACACCAAAGTCCTACGGGTTCGTACGTGATGATGTACGACTGGACTAAAATAAGGAAGTTGATAGCCAGTAGCCAATAGCTGCCCTAGCGTCGGTTTTAGTCCGTTGGACTAGCATACAGACGAGCAGATTTTTCAACCTGACTCAAGTCCGTCGGAAAGATTTGAAACATGTTTTATTTGTAGGTCCGTCGGACTTTTGGGGGAAAAAATCAGCTGGAGCCCACACACGATCAAATTGTGTGACGGAGTCCGGTCCGCCGGACCAATTCTGCTGGAAAGTCCGCTCGTGTGCACGCGGCATAAGTCATTTCTGTACAATTAATAGTTTAGGTCAGGGGTCTCCAAACTGCGGCCGAGGGCCGAATGCGGCCCTTTGCTAGCCTTTATCTGGCCTTTGGAGTACTATTCCTGCCAATTCTATGAGGCAATATTCCTCCTACTGACACCAACAATGGGGCACTCTATCTTCCACTGATACCGATGATGGGTTAATATTACTCCCACTAATACCAATGATGGGGCATTACTCCTCCTCCTACTGTCCTACTGACCACAAACCCTGAGCCCATGTTTATTCTCACCGATGCTGGGCCCGAAACATTTTTTCACTGGCCACAATCCGGACCCCCTAAATTCTAAAGGATAGGAAACTGGCCCTTTGTTTGAAAAGTTTGGAGACCCCTGGTTTAGGTAGATAGAGCTTAAATCTGAGCTCTGGGTATGTATAAAAGACACAAGCTATGCTGTACTGTTATCATGTATTTTATAAATGCAAGCAGTGTAAGTACCCTAATGGTACCTGTCATCAGTCTCTTGCAGTCCCTGTACAGTAGGGCTGGAGTGTTAGGGGAAGAAGCAGCACAAGGAGCCAATCAGCTCATGTGCTGACAAGAAACATACTGATGGGGGAGAGAGCAGTGTGACGATAGGATGAGCTCATCACTATGCTGCTTCTCCTTTCACTGTCCAGTCACAGGCTGGGGGCTTGTCCGGGATCACCTAGACCAGTGATAGCGAACCTTGGCACCCCAGATGTTTTGGAACTACATTTCCTATGATGCTCAACTACACTGCAGAGTGCATGAGCATCATGGGAAATGTAGTTCCAAAACATCTGGGGGGGGGCATGGTTCGCCATCACTGACCTAGACCCAGAGGGTTGAACGATGCTCGCCATCAGACTGAGGACATCTAATGGAATAAAGTACTACAAGGGGAAATCTCTGGACTGAAGCTGAATATTGCAGCAAAAGCTGCTTCTGTCATTTTAACTTTTACTGGGTTATTAATTTTTATCTTATTTTTTGCTGGAGTTCTGCTTCAGGCAGTATGAGAGGTGGGACGTAATTTCTAAAGTACTCTGAAACCTTCAAAATTGAAGAAAAGGGTAGCACCGGCCTTCCTTACCTGGGTTCTTTACTGCAGGGTCTTAAAATATCTAAACAAAGGGTCAGTATACTGACCTTCAGACTCTGAGGGGGCTGGACTGAGGCCAGTGCCTCATCATTAGTGCCATTAGGAGGACTTTTGTTTAAACTTTCTTTATTGTTGTCCATCACATCTCAAAATATACAGTTCAATATAAATTTGTTGATGACAAACGTTTTCTCATATCAACATTAGCAATGACCTGCATATTTCTAGAAACATAAATAAAGGATAGGAGGAAATGACAAAAGAAAAAGAATAAGAGGGGAGGTAAATAGACTAGGGTTGTGTTAAGATATCTGTTGAGATCTTGAGAATGTGTGCCTTTAGTGGAACCAGTACACGTTGCATTGAGATCTTCAAGTCCGTGGGGGCGGAAACCAACTGTAGCCACCACCCACCACAGATCCAACAACCTGAGCTATAGTGATCTCCCAGACCGGGGGGAAGGAGCCGCGGTAACACGGGGCCACCACCACCCGGGGTGCCCACCGGAGGAGGGGGGCACAAGGCCTCCATCTGTCCTCATTAGGAGGACTTTTGCCCCTTCATTGGTGTCAGTGGGAGGACATATGCCCAATTGTTGGTGTCAGTGGGAAGAATAGTGCTCCATCAATGGTGTCATCGGGAGAAATTGTGCCCCATCATTGGTGTCATTGGGAGGAATTGTTCCCCAGTGTTGGTGTCATTGGGAGGATCTGTGCTCCAGTGTTGGTGTCATTGGGAGGAACTGTGCTGCATTGTTGGTGTCATTGGGAGGAATTGTTCCCCAGTGTTGCTGTCATTGGGAGGATCTGTGCTCCATTGTTGGTGTCATTGGGAGGAATTGTTCCCCAGTGTTGGTGTCATTAGGAGGATCTGTGCTCCATTGTTGGTGTCATTGGGAGGAATTGTCCCCCAGTGTTGGTGTCATTGGGAGGAACTGTGCTCCATTGTTGGTGTCATTGGGAGGAATTGTTCCCCAGTGTTGGTGTCATTGGGAGGAACTGTGCTCCATTGTTGGTGTCATTGGGAGGAATTGTGCCCCTTCATTTATTGTCAGTGGGAAGACATATACCCAATTGCTGGAGTGAATGGATAGAATAGTGCTCCATGGGCCAGATAAAAGCAGGCAAAGGGCCGCAGTTTGGAGACAACTGCTTTACTGCATAGTGTACTCTCCAATACCCACAAGTGATCTTTAGCTATGATTTGATATCAGCAAAGTCATGGTGCTTGAAAGGGACACTTCTGGGAGTGTTGGTCTTCTGGTCCCCCCTACTGCACTTAATGCCAACCCCCTATGTCATTACTTTGTCCTGCTGTCAGGAGGAACCATTGAATGCTTCTGGGGGACCAGAAGACCAAAACTCACAGATTTTAATTTGTCCATAGCTCCACTTTAAGCTTCAGCAAGGCTAAACTTTCTGCTCATGGTGGCTTTGCAACAGATTTTTTAAATTGATCAAGTCAAGGCATGCTGGCATTTGTAGTTCTGCAACAACTAGAAGCCTACTCGTTAGCTACGTTTTATATCATTACTCGTTTTATTGGTGCAGAGTCCTACAGTCGAAGCCCATAGCGTTACCTTTATTAGGCAAGCAATAAAAACACGCCATCGAATGCAAGAAATAACTCCTTTATTATCTGTACTTTCTGCTGGCTGTTTCCAGCGGTGAAAAGATTCAGGGGAATTTGAAGCTCACGCTGCGTAAATAATAGAAGGAAAACCGATTTTTGGAAATGGCTTCAGTTACTGCTCTGTACGAGGCTTTATAAAGCCATTCCATTTAACTGCTCTGCCATTCCTTAAAGGGTTAGTCCACTCCAAATTGAATTTTAGAACTGTTGCAAAGTAGCGTGGAAACACCATGCCCTCGCTTCTTATATCTCTCAGGGATTCCAGCAGTGAGATCTCTGAACAAAAGTTTATGGGGTGTGTTATTAAAAAAAATTGTAGTTCGCCCAATGAAAATGCATGTACATTTGTTCTCTGTGAATTGGGGGAAAAAAATACTATAATTAGGCTACTTCCTGTGTGGGTCTAATATTTAATTGGTTCAAAATGCAAAGTACTGCATTTAGCCACTAGATGGTGCTAAGCATCACAAGAGTTTCCTATGATACTTAGCACCATCTAGTGGACAAATACGACATTTTCCATTTTTAATCACTTCCGTTTTTAAAGGGTAAGTTCACCTTTACAAAAAAAAACAAAACTGCCAATGTAGATAAGGGGCGTCTGTAGATAAAAACAAACTCTGCAGCTCTCACTAAAGTTGAATAATGCCCTTGCTATAGGTGTAGACCTGACTGGAAAGCTCCCAGGACGTTGCTAAGTAAGGCCTAGTCATTACTGCTCACCTCCTCCATCACAGAAGTGAACTTTTTTCTCTGATTCAAACCCCCTCACATGCGCTCTCTCTCCCTTGATGGAGTAGCTCTGAGCTCAGCATTTGAGCGCTCGCTCCTGATGAAGGTGAGACGTAATCACTAGGCCTCACTTAGCAGAGTATTCCAGCCAGGCTTCATGAGGTATGTAAATGGCCTACACCTATAGAAAGGACATTATTCAACTATAGTCAGAGCTGCGCAGTTTGATTTTATCTACAGACTCCCCTTATCTGTACAGGCAGCTTAAAGGTGAACTAACGTTTTAAAGGTATAATTTTCCATTTTTACAGAACGTGCACCTTTAAAAATATCACATCTGTGCCAGAAAACAGCAGAACTATACTAGATAAAGATTCAACACAATGTGGTATATTTATAAAAAATATCACAGAGCTATTTGTCGTTCATTTGTTCTGTACAAAATTAGGGAGAAATTGAATGTTATTAGGCTATTTTTCCCTCCACGTTGAATGTTAGTCATTCATAAAAAATGGAGTGAATTAGGAAAATACACCCCTTATGACCACTAGATGGCACTGATGATCACAAGATGTTCATGGCATTCAGTCACCACATCAGTATGCTATCTGCCGAGCCTCCTGTGTCTCCAGAGTTTTTCTATTGTTCTTTGTGTTTTCCTTGAGCTTTCAACATTCTCTAGCACCTGTGAGCCTGGTCTACCTAAAGAGGTTCTGGTATCAGTGTTACCCATATTCCAGTGCTACAAGAGACTCCAATGTCTGTGTCCTGGGTTCCCAGCACATAAGTGCTGCAAGTGACTCTCACTTCTGTGTTCTCAAACTTCCTGCTAAATAGGTGCCTTGTCGGATGAGTTTTCCTGGCCATTTACCAGTAGAATTTGGTTTTTGAAATGCTTGTTCAGTTTTCTAAAACTTATTTGGGTCAATTCGTTGATTGTTCTCAACCATCCTGTAAAGGGAAATCAAAGGAGAAGGATGCTAGCATTGAATGCTTTCATGAACTATTTTTCAGAATTTCCGGTCAAATGAAATTCCGTCATTGTATTACCAGCTTTAGAGGGCCACAACCTTGGAGCCATCAGCAGAAAAAAAAATACAATCTCAAAACGAATGAAATTCTGTGAATGTGGTTTTCATTCAGGGAAAAAAATGTTAATTCCCAAACCGAACATAGTATTTAAACATTGACGTGGCAATCAAACAAAATTCTTCAGGGTTTTCAAATGAAATTTGTCAAGTCCATAATGGTCCCACCAAATGTTCTGAATTCATTTTTAGAATTTCTGTTTGAATGACATTCTATTGGTGTATTATCAACTTTAGTGGGCCACAACCTGGGAGCCATCAGCAGCAAAGACCATCACTCCTTGCTGGGTGCTCTTGAGAATACCACATGGGTCCATAGACCCTGCATTGCCCTTCTTATGGCTTTCACCTTGATTGAACATGCAGGCATCCTGAGTCCAGGTCTAACTAACCGTGGAGTGTCCTGTGTCACCCAGTGTCTTCTACCACTCTCTGACGTTCAAGGAACCAATATCTTTCAAGTGTTCCCTTTGTGGCCTTCACCACCACAACATCCCTGCTGCTACTACCAAGCCCTGCTCAGGCTTTCTGGAAGATACAGACTCTAGAAATATACTTTGGCATAGAACCTCCTTGTCTTCAACTACCATTGCGATTAATGCAATGTCAGGTTTACTAAAATCACATACTTCATATTTTATATAGTAGTAGTTGGTCACATTCATATGAACTTGTTCTTGTTCTGTAATGTTGATGATGTTTTGTGGCTTGTCCAAGCAACTTCTTAACTTCTCTGAAGACATGGCATGGGCAAGTTACAAAACTTCTTTAACATTACAAAACAAATCCAGTTAAATGTGGCCACCTACTGCTAGCAGGGCTTTATTTTTCCTGGGGGGGAGGGGGGAGGGGAAGGTTCAGCTTCAGGCATCTAGAGACAACAAATTAGGCAAATTGTGGGTGTGGTAAAATTGCGCACTGGGAGGTGTTTAAAATTACAGTGCTTGTATCCAAAACATATTCTTTAATTACTATGCCACAAGCAAGAACTTAAAGCGGGATTCCGGCCGTAAAAAAAAAAATTTAAAAGTCGGCAGCTACAAACACTGTAGCTGCTGACTTTAAATAAGTACTTACCTGTCCTGGGTGCCCGCGATGTCGGCCACCCGAGGCCGACCCGTCCCTCGGCTCTCGGGTCCCGGCACCGCCATCCTAGGTAAGGGAAACAGGCAGTGGAGCCTTGCGGCTTCACTACCAGTTTCCTACTACGCAAGCGGCGCGGCGCTCTATGAATGGCCCCGTGGTGTTCTGGGAACACACACAGTTCGGGGCTGCTCACCGAGGAGCAGAACACGCCGCGGAATAGGAAGAGGCAGATTAGGAAGACTGCCTATCAACAAGGGTTTAGGTAAGTTTACATTTTTTTTTTATAAATGTTTTTTGTAAATTTATTTTAGGATTTTTGGTGAATTTTTTTTTTTCAGGGTGGCCCTCCACTTTAACAGAGATTGGGAGTGTGTAATGCACAGAGTGCAGGGGTCAGGAGTGTGTAATGCACAAAGTGCAGATGTCAGGAGTGTATAATGCACAGATTGCAGGGGTCAGGAGTGTGTAGTGCACAAAGTGCAGGGGTCAGGCATGTAATGCATAGAGTGCAGGGGTTAGCAGTGTGTAATGCACAAGGTGCAAGGGTCAGGAGTGTGTAATGCACAGAGTGCAGAAGTCAGGAGTGCGTAATGCACAAAGTGCAGGGGTCAGGAGTGTTTAATGCACAGAGTGCAGAGGTCAGGAGTGTATAATGCACAGATTGCAAGGGTCAGGAGTGTGTAATGCACAAAGTGCAGGGGTCAGGCGTGTGTAATGCACAAAGTGCAGGGGTCAGGCATGTGTAATGCACAAAGTGCAGGGGTCAGGAGTGTGTAATGCACAGAGTGCAGGGGTCGGGAGTGTGTAATGCACAGAGTGCAGGGGTCGGGAGTGTGTAATGCACAGAGTGCAGAGGTCGGGAGTGTGTAATGCACAGAGTGCAAGAGTCAGGAGTGTGTAATTCAGAGTGCAAGTCTGGAGTGTATAATGTACAGAGTGCAGGAGTCAGGCGTGTGTAATGCACACGGTGCATTAGTGGAGACATCAGGAGTGTGTAATGCACAGAGTGCAGGGGGTTAGGAGTGTGTAATTCAGAAAGTGCAGGGGTCAGCAGTGTTTAATGCATAGAGTGCAGGGGTCAGGAATGTGCAATGCACAGAGTGTGGGGGTCAGGAGTGTGTAATGCACAGAGTGCAGGGGTCAGGAGTGTGTAATGCACAGAGTGCAGGGGTCAGGAGTGTGTAATGCACAGAGTGCAGGGGTCAAGAGTGTGTAATGCACAGAGTGCAGGGGTCAGGAGTGTGTAATGCACACAGTGCAGAGGTCAGGAATGTGTAATGCACAGAATGGCGAGGTAAGGAGTGTGTAATGCACACAGTGTAGAGGACAGGAATGTGTAATGCACAGAATGGCGAGGTCAGGAGTGTGTAATGCGCAGAGTGCAGGAGTCAGGAATGTGTAATGCACAGAGTACAGGAATCAGGAGTGTGTAATGCACAGAGTGCAGGAGTCAGCAGTGTGCAACACACAGGTTAGTATACAGAATACAACAAAATTTACTTCCTTCCCCAAATCAAAATCCTCTCAGTACAGACCAATGCCCCCCCCTCCCCCCCACTAGTAAAGACCCCTTCACCCCAGTACAATTCCTACTGGTAGAGATCTCCTGGTAGATTTTCCTTCCCCCTGCCCCACAAATACAGATCTCCCTTTCCCAGTGCAGATCCCTTCCCAGTAGTTCAGAGTGAAGGGAAGTCCTCCCTCGCCTGTGTCATGTGACTGGAGCTGAGAAGGAGATTATGAGATCCTCCCTCACTTTGAACTGCTGTTGCCTGTCTGAGCTCTGACAGGTAGCAGGAATGGCAACTGCAGTGCTTTTGGTGCACAGCTACTATTATAGTGCCATGGGTGCTCTAGGAAGGGTTTGGACCCCCCTAATTCCCCTTATCTATGCCCCTGACTACTAGCCATACCACAACCTGGATAAATGAGATCCTTTACAAACAATAGTTCATATTAGTAGTTTTCCAAAACATAAGATAGGCACCAAGATGTAACAAACAACTCTACATGTGTCTTAGACCAACGGTCTACTTCTTCAGGAGACAGCAGGAGGTTGATGATACTGTGCGTCATATATAACAATCAATCCAAGTCTATAAAATCAATGTCACCGTATATGCATAAATATCTTGTATGCTGGGAGGGCTGCAGGGGATCCCATGGGGAGCGGAATCTAATTAGATGTAAATATCCGAAATACAAATATCCCACACTTAGATCTTCCTTTCCATCCTGTCCAGAAAAGTGTGGACCTCCCACAGGGCTTTGTCAGTTGTCCACAAAATCAAAGATAGAACATCCAAAGTTGATCCTAGAAATATATGTCTAGAAATAGCACCAGTCCCCCAGACAACACATCTAAACTGGTGACATAACTTAAAGCTTATCCAAACTCAAGAACAAAAATTGAATATATTGCAGCTCCACTATTTAGATGTGGTGATTACATTAGGTTTCTTTTTTAAGGTTTATATCCTATTACGTTTACCTGGTAATCCTGTCAATAACACATTTCCTGTCCTTGGTTGACAATGCTCACTCACTGCACTGTATGGCAGATCTGGGTTGTCACCCTAGGACAGGAAGTGTGTTGAGACTACAAAACCCCTTCCCCACTCTTCCCCATACCTTAATTGCAGGGGAGTTCTGTAGTTCACATGGGAGCATAGAGCAAGGCTGATAACATTGCTTGAGATGTCATGGCAGCAGAGTCCACATGCAGCAGAGCTTGATTGGCTCCTAGTGCTGGATCTCCCTGTCCCAATAGGAATATAGGAGGCTTATACCAAGACATATTCAGGTACACTCATACATTTGATGAGTTCTTTAATGAATACATTACTTCACTGATTGGTGTTTCTTTACATCTGCCTGAAGTTCAGAACAGAAGTCTTTGCAGGTCCTGCAGATAATGTAATTGGTGTCTGCAATTGTACCTCATGGTGTCTGCTTTCAGCCTGTAATGTTCATCATACAAGCCGAGAGCTTTCAACTTGTTCCCTTTAAATTACTGTCATTTAAGTAAAGCCCCACCTCACAGAACAGCGAGCGTCGTGCGGTTCGGGCTAACTTCCATTTGACTTATGGATTAATATACCCTTCAAATAAATTTATGCAATATTAAGATTTACCCCCATTGCTCCATCATCTTTGGAATGTGGCCTTGTACCATTATGTAGAGACTGAACTCCTCGGTGAGTCATAATATCCTTATAATTTACAGCAGGAGGTCCATTATCCTGTATTTTCTTCTTATTATTGATTTAAAAAGGGCTAACATCTTCTTACCCAGTGTCGTGAAGTTTAAGACATGCTGGGGATTTGAAAAGAAGGTAGCATTCACCACAGCAACACCATGAGAGAGAACGCTGCCCAAAATGCTTAAAGCGTACCCAAACTCAGGAACAAAATTGTAATATGTTACATCTTACCATGCCTTGGGTGTGGTGGCTGCATTAGTTTTCTTTTTTTCAGGACTTTTTCCCAACACTTGCTGTACACATTGTGAGGGGTTCCTACAATCCCTGTGCTGAGTTCCCATGTCTGCACACCTGCTGTACCCATTATGAGGGGTTCCCACTATCCCTGTGCTGAGTTCCCGGGTCTGCATACCTTCAGTACACATTATGAAGGGTTATCACCATCCCTGTGCTGAGTTCCTGGGTCTGTACACCTTCCGTGCCCATTATGAGGGGTTGCTACCATCCCTGTGCTGAGTTCCTGGGTCTGTAAACCTGCTGTGCCCATTATGAGGGGTTCTCACCATCCCTGTGCTGAGTTCATGGGTCTGCACACCTGCTTTGCCCTTTATGAAGGGTTCTCACCATCCCTATGCTTAGACCCCAGGTCTGCACACTTTCTGAACCCATTTTGAAGGGTTCCTACCATCCCTGTGCTGAGTTCCTGTGTCTGCACACCTTTTGTACCCATTATGAGGGGTTATCATCATCCCTGTACTGTGTTCCTGAGTCTGTACATCTGCTGTGCCCATTATGAGGGGTTCCCACCATCCCTGTGCTGAGTTTCTGGGTCTGCACACCTTTTGTATCAATTATGAGGGCTTCCCACCATCCCTGTACTGAGTTCCTGGGTCTGCACAATCCTTTATGAAGGGTTCCCACCTTCCATGTGCTGAGTTCCCAGGTCTGCACACCTGCTTTGCCTTTACGAAGGGTTCCCACCATCCCTGTGCTGAGTTCCCAGGTCCGCACGCCTTCTGTACCCATTATGATGGCTTCCCACCATCCTTGAACTGAGATCCAGGCCTGCACACTTGCAGCAAGAGGGGTTAGACATGGATATATATACACAATATATATACAAAGAGGACAGCACTTTGAGAAGTCCAGGAGACATAAGTAAGAATTGGTGACCAGAAAAGGAGACCAAAAAGGACCTATAATAAAATATCTCTAGAAAGAAAGAAATGTGAGATTTGAAGTAAGGCTATGAGGAAGGAAGTAAAAGGTTTTCAGATTGGCTTTTACCTGGAGATTAAACCAGACATAATAATGACATAATAATAATGGTAATAATTATATTATTAATAGACATAATATTAATCATAATAATAACATCATGTTAACAGTATTTGCTGAGCAGGAACAGACACATAGCAGAAGAATTTTAGGAACAGGAGGAAAAGTGTGTAAACTATGCGCAGTGTTCAAGACTGGAGTGGGGCTAGCCTAGTTAGTGTAATGGAGCAAGTATTAAAATAGTTATGGCAGGTATAATTATTACATACTTGTAATCATTAGCCTTGAATTGTGGCCATCTGTTGGTCATTACTTAGTACTGCAGCTCAGGTCTCTGCTGTGCACACCTGACCTCATTAGTAGACGTTAGTTTAAGGCCGGGTTCACACTGGTGCGACACGACAGCCGTCCTACTTTGGATCTGACTTTGCCCTGCGACTTGAAGCCGACTCCTGGCCGTTGGTTGTCAGGCTCTGCGGGCGGGGGGCTTATCAGAATCCGGGAGCCCCCTTTAATAAGGGGGCCCCCAGATCCCGGCCCCCCACCCTATGTGAATGAGTATGGGGTAATTCGTACCCCTACCCATTCACCTAGGAAAAAAAGTGTCAATAAAAAAACACACTAGACAGGTTTTTAACCACTTGCCGACCGCCTAACGCACATATACGGCGGCAGAATGGCACGGGCAGGCAGAATCACGTACCTGTACGTGATCTGCCTCCCGCGGGCCGGGGGTCCAATCGGACCCCCCCCCGGTGCCAGCGGCGGTCGGCATTTGACTGGGAGCGTCGGGAGGCGAGGGGGAGACCATCCGATTGTGGCCCCCCCCTCGCGATCGCTCCCAGCCAATCGGAATCCTCCCCTGCCTGTGTGTAGTTTCACACAGGCAGAGGATGTGATGTCATCTCTCCTCGGCTCGGCAGTTTCCGTTCCAGCGCCGAGGAGAGAAGACATGTAAGTGCACAACACACACACGCACACAGTAGAACATGCCAGGCATACTTTACACCCCGATCCCCCCCCCGATCGCCCCCCGATCCCCCCCAATCACCCCCCCCCTGTCACAAACTGACAGCAAGCAGTATTTTTTTTTTTTTTTTTTCTGATTACTGCATGGTGTCAGTTTGTGACAGTTACAGTGTTAGGGCAGTGAGTATTACCCCCCTGTAGGTCTAGGATACCCCCCTAACCCCCCCTAATAAAGTTTTAACCCCTTGATCACCCCCTGTCACCAGTGTCACTAAGCGATCATTTTTCTGTTCGCTGTATTAGTGTCGCTGGTGACGCTAGTTAGGGAGGCAAATATTTAGGTTCGCCGTCAGCGTTTTATAGCGACAGGGACCCCCATATACTATCTAATAAATGTTTTAACCCCTTGATTGCCCCCTAGTTAACCCTTTCACCACTGATCACCGTATAACTGTTACGGGTGACGCTGGTTAGTTCGTTTATTTTTTATAGTGTCAGGGCACCCGCCGTTTATTACCTAATAAAGGTTTAGCCCCCTGATCGCCCGGCGGTGATATGCGTCGCCCCAGGCAGCGTCAGATTAGCGCCAGTACCGCTAACACCCACGCACGCAGCATACGCCTCCCTTAGTGGTATAGTATCTGTACGGATCAATATCTGATCCGATCAGATCTATACTAGCGTCCCCAGCAGTTTAGGGTTCCCAAAAACGCAGTGTTAGCGGGATCAGCCCAGATACCCGCTAGCACCTGCGTTTTTCCCTTCCGCCCGGCCCAGCCCAAGTGCAGTATCGATCGATCACTGTCACTTACAAAACACTAAACGCATAACTGCAGCGTTCACAGAGTCAGACCTGATCCCTGCGATCGCTAACAGTTTTCTTGGTAGCGTTTTGGTGAACTGGCAAGCACCAGCCCCAGGCAGCGTCAGGTTAGCTCCAGTACCGCTAACACCCACGCACGCACCGTACACCTCCCTTAGTGGTATAGTATCTGATCGGATCAATATCTGATCTGATCAGATCTATACTAGCGTCCCCAGCAGTTTAGGGTTCCCAAAAACGCAGTGTTAGCGGGATCAGCCCAGATACCTGCTAGCACCTGCGTTTTGCCCCTCCGCCCGGCCCAGCCCACCCAAGTGCAGTATCGATCGATCACTGACACTTACAAAACACTAAACGCATAACTGCAGCGTTCACAGAGTCAGGCCTGATCCCTGCGATCGCTAACAGTTTTCTTGGTAGCGTTTTGGTGAACTGGCAAGCACCAGCCAGCGTCAGGTTAGCGCCAGTACCGCTAACACCCACGCACGCACCGTACACCTCCCTTAGTGGTATAGTATCTGATCGGATCAATATCTGATCTGATCAGATATTGGTATAGTATCTGATCAGATCTATACTAGCGTCCCCAGCAGTTAGCAGTTTAGGGTTCCCACAAACGCAGTGTTAGCGGGATCAGCCCAGATACCTGCTAGCACCTGCGTTTTGCCCCACCTCCCTTAGTGGTATAGTATCTGAACGGATCAATATCTGATCTGATCAGATCTATACTAGCGTCCCCAGCAGTTTAGGGTTCCCACAAACGCAGTGTTAGCGGGATCAGCCCAGATACCTGCTAGCACCTGCGTTTTGCCCCTCCGCCCGGCCCAGCCCAGCCCACCCAAGTGCAGTATCGATCGATCACTGACACTTACAAAACACTAAACGCATAACTGCAGCGTTCGCAGAGTCAGGCCTGATCCCTGCGATCGCTAACAGTTTTTTTGGTAGCGTTTTGGTGAACTGGCAAGCACCAGCGGCCTAGTACACCCCGGTCGTAGTCAAACCAGCACTGCAGTAACACTTGGTGACGTGGCGAGTCCCATAAGTGCAGTTCAAGCTGGTGAGGTGGCAAGCACAAGTAGTGTCCCGCTGCCACCAAAAAGACAAACACAGGCCCGTCGTGCCCATAATGCCCTTCCTGCTGCATTCGCCAATCCTAATTGGGAACCCACCGCTTCTGCAGCGCCCGTACGTCCCCCATTCACATCCCCAACCAAATGCAGTCGGCTGCATGAGAGGCATTTTCTTTATGTCCTCCCGAGTACCCCTACCCAACGAACCCCCAAAAAAGATGTTGTGTCTGCAGCAAGCGCGAATATAGGCGTGACACCCGCTATTATTGTCCCTCCTGTCCTGACAATCCTGGTCTTTGCATTGGTGAATGTTTTGAACGCTACCATAGGGAGGCAAATATTTAGGTTCGCCGTCAGCGTTTTATAGCGACAGGGACCCCCATATACTATCTAATAAATGTTTTAACCCCTTGATTGCCCCCTAGTTAACCCTTTCACCACTGATCACCGTATAACTGTTACGGGTGACGCTGGTTAGTTCGTTTATTTTTTATAGTGTCAGGGCACCCGCCGTTTATTACCTAATAAAGGTTTAGCCCCCTGATCGCCCGGCGGTGATATGCGTCGCCCCAGGCAGCGTCAGATTAGCGCCAGTACCGCTAACACCCACGCACGCAGCATACGCCTCCCTTAGTGGTATAGTATCTGTACGGATCAATATCTGATCCGATCAGATCTATACTAGCGTCCCCAGCAGTTTAGGGTTCCCAAAAACGCAGTGTTAGCGGGATCAGCCCAGATACCCGCTAGCACCTGCGTTTTTCCCTTCCGCCCGGCCCAGCCCAAGTGCAGTATCGATCGATCACTGTCACTTACAAAACACTAAACGCATAACTGCAGCGTTCACAGAGTCAGGCCTGATCCCTGCGATCGCTAACAGTTTTCTTGGTAGCGTTTTGGTGAACTGGCAAGCACCAGCCCCAGGCAGCGTCAGGTTAGCGCCAGTACCGCTAACACCCACGCACGCACCGTACACCTCCCTTAGTGGTATAGTATCTGATCGGATCAATATCTGATCTGATCAGATCTATACTAGCGTCCCCAGCAGTTTAGGGTTCCCAAAAACGCAGTGTTAGCGGGATCAGCCCAGATACCTGCTAGCACCTGCGTTTTGCCCCTCCGCCCGGCCCAGCCCACCCAAGTGCAGTATCGATCGATCACTGACACTTACAAAACACTAAACGCATAACTGCAGCGTTCGCAGAGTCAGGCCTGTTCCCTGCGATCGCTAACAGTTTTTTTGGTAGCGTTTTGGTGAACTGGCAAGCACCAGCCCCAGGCAGCGTCAGGTTAGCGCCAGTACCGCTAACACCCACGCACGCACCGTACACCTCCCTTAGTGGTATAGTATCTGAACGGATCAATATCTGATCTGATCAGATCTATACTAGCGTCCCCAGCAGTTTAGGGTTCCCACAAACGCAGTGTTAGCGGGATCAGCCCAGATACCTGCTAGCACCTGCGTTTTGCCCCTCCGCCCGGCCCAGCCCAGCCCACCCAAGTGCAGTATCGATCGATCACTGACACTTACAAAACACTAAACGCATAACTGCAGCGTTCGCAGAGTCAGGCCTGATCCCTGCGATCGCTAACAGTTTTTTTGGTAGCGTTTTGGTGAACTGGCAAGCACCAGCGGCCTAGTACACCCCGGTCGTAGTCAAACCAGCACTGCAGTAACACTTGGTGACGTGGCGAGTCCCATAAGTGCAGTTCAAGCTGGTGAGGTGGCAAGCACAAGTAGTGTCCCGCTGCCACCAAAAAGACAAACACAGGCCCATCGTGCCCATAATGCCCTTCCTGCTGCATTCGCCAATCCTAATTGGGAACCCACCGCTTCTGCAGCGCCCGTACGTCCCCCATTCACATCCCCAACCAAATGCAGTCGGCTGCATGAGAGGCATTTTCTTTATGTCCTCCCGAACCCCTACCCAACGAACCCCCAAAAAAGATGTCGTGTCTGCAGCAAGCGCGAATATAGGCGTGACACCCGCTATTATTGTCCCTCCTGTCCTGACAATCCTGGTCTTTGCATTGGTGAATGTTTTGAACGCTACCATTCACTAGTTGAGTATTAGCGTAGGGTACAGCATTGCACAGACTAGGCACACTTTCACAGGGTCTCCCAAGATGCCATCGCATTTTGAGAGACCCGAACCTGGAACCGGTTACAGTTATAAAAGTTAGTTACAAAAAAAAGTGTAAAAAAAAAAAAAAAACACAAACAAAAATATAAAATAAAAAAAAAATAGTTGTCGTTTTATTGTTCTCTCTCTCTCTATTCTCTCTCTGTTGTTCTGCTCTTTTTTACTGTATTCTATTCTGCAATGTTTTATTGTTGTTATGTTTTATCATGCTTGCTTTTCAGATATGCAATTTTTTATACCTTACTGTTTACTGTGCTTTATTGTTAACCATTTTTTTGTCTTCAGGTACGCCATTCACGACTTTGAGTGGTTATACCAGAATGATGCCTGCAGGTTTAGGTATCATCTTGGTATCATTCTTTTCAGCCAGCGATCGGCTTTCATGTAAAAGCAATCCTAGCAGCTAATTAGCCTCTAGACTGCTTTTACAAGCAGTGGGAGGGAATGCCCCCCCCCCAACGTCTTCCGTGTTTTTCTCTGGCTCTCCTGTCTCAACAGGGAACCTGAGAATCCAGCCGGTGATTCAGCCAGCTGACCATAGAGCTGATCAGAGACCAGAGTGGCTCCAAACATCTCTATGGCCTAAGAAACCGGAAGCTACGAGCATTTTATGACTTAGATTTCGCCGGATGTAAACAGCGCCATTGGGAAATTGGGAAAGCATTTTATCACACCGATCTTGGTGTGGTCAGATGCTTTGAGGGCAGAGGATAAATCTAGGGTCTAATAGACCCCAATTTTTGCAAAAAAGAGTACCTGTCATTACCTATTGCTATGATAGAGGATATTTACATTCCCTGAGATAACAATAAAAATGATTTAAAAAAAAAAAGAAGAAAGGAACAGTTTAAAAATAAGATAAAAAAAAAATAATAATAAAGAAAAAAAAAAAAAAAAAGCACCCCTGTCCCCCCTGCTCTCGCGCTAAGGCGAACGCAAGCGTCGGTCTGGCGTCAAATGTAAACAGCAATTGCACCATGCATGTGAGGTATCACCGTGAGGAACGTCCGATCGAGGGCAGTAATTTTAGCAGTAGACCTCCTCTGTAAATCTAAAGTGGTAACCTGTAAAGGCTTTTAAAGGCTTTTAAAAATGTATTTAGTTTGTCGCCACTGCACGTTTGTGCGCAATTTTAAAGCATGTCATGTTTGGTATCCATGTACTCGGCCTAAGATCATCTTTTTTATTTCATCAAACATTTGGGCAATATAGTGTGTTTTAGTGCATTAAAATTTAAAAAAGTGTGTTTTTTCCCCAAAAAATGCGTTTGAAAAATCGCTGCGCAAATACTGTGTGAAAAAAAAAAATGAAACACCCACCATTTTAATCTGTAGGGCATTTGCTTTAAAAAAATATATAATGTTTGGGGGTTCAAAGTAATTTTCTTGCAAAAAAAAATTATTTTTTTATGTAATCAAAAAGTGTCAGAAAGAGCTTTGTCTTCAAGTGGTTAGAAGAGTGGGTGATGTGTGACACAAGCTTCTAGATGTTGTGCATAAAATGCCAGGACAGTTCAAAACCCCCCCAAATGACCCCATTTTGGAAAGTAGACACCCCAAGCTATTTGCTGAGAGGCATGTCGAGTCCATGGAATATTTTATATTGTGACACAAGTTGCGGGAAAGAGACAATTTTTTATTTTTTTTATTTTTTTTTGCGCAAAGTTGTCACTAAATGATATATTGCTCAAACATGCCATGGGAATATGTGAAATTACACCCCAAAATACATTCTGTTGCTTCTCCTGAGTACGGGGATACCACATGTGTGAGACTTTTTGGGAGCCTAGCCGCGTACGGGACCCCGAAAACCAAGCACCGCCTTCAGGCTTTCTAAGGCCGTAAATTTTTGATTTCACTCTTCACTGCCTATCACAGTCTCGGAGGCCATGGAATGCCCAGGTGGCAAAAACCCCCCCAAATGACCCCATTTTGGAAAGTAGACACCCCAAGCTATTTGATGAGAGGTATAGTGAGTATTTTGCAGACTTCACTTTTTGTCACAAAGTTTTGAAAATTGAAAAAAGAAAAAAAAAAAATTTTTTTCTCGTCTTTCTTTATTTTCAAAAACAAATGAGAGCTGCAAAATACTCACCATGCCTCTCAGCAAATAGCTTGGGGTGTCTACTTTCCAAAATGGGGTCATTTGGGGGGGGGGTTGTGCCACCTGGGCATTCCATGGCCTCCGAAACTGTGATAGGTAGTGAGGAGTAAAATCAAAAATGTACGCCCTTAGAAATCCTGAAGGCAGTGATTGGTTTTCGGGGCCCCGTACACGGCTAGGCTCCCAAAAAGTCCCACACATGTGGTATCCCCGTACTCAGGAGAAGCAGCTAAATGTATTTTGGGGTGCAATTCCACATATGCCCATGGCCTGTGTGAGCAATATATCATTTAGTGACAACTTTGTGCAAAAAAAAAAAAAAAAATTTGTCACATTCCCGCAACTTGTGTCAAAATATAAAACATTCCATGGACTCAACATGCCTCAAAGCAAATAGCTTGGGGTGTCTACTTTCCAAAATGGGGTCATTTGGGGGGGTTTTATGCCATCTGGGCATTTTATGGCCTTCAAAACTGTGATAGGTAGTGAGGAGTAAAATCAAAAATGTACGCCCTTAGAAATCCTGAAGGCAGTGATTGGTTTTCGGGGCCCCGTACGCGGCTAGGCTCCCAAAAAGTCCCACACATGTGGTATCCCCATACTCAGGAGAAGCAGCTGAATGTATTTTGGGGTGCAATTCCACATATGCCCATGGCCTGTGTGAGCAATATATCATTTAGTGACAACTTTTTGTAATTTTTTTTTTTTGTCATTATTCAATCACTTGGGACAAAAAAAATGAATATTCAATGGGCTCAACATGCCTCTCAGCAAATTCCTTGGGGTGTCTACTTTCCAAAATGGGGTCATTTGTGGGGGTTTTGTACTGCCCTGCCATTTTAGCACCTCAAGAAACGACATAGGCAGTCATAAATTAAAGGCTGTGTAAATTCCAGAAAATGTACCCTAGTTTGTAGGCGCTATAACTTTTGCGCAAACCAATAAATATACACTTATTGACATTTTTTCTACCAAAGACATGTGGCCGAATACATTTTGGCCTAAATGTATGACTAAAATTGAGTTTATTGGATTTTTTTTAGAACAAAAAGTAGAAAATATCATTTTTTTTTCAAAATTTTCGGTCTTTTTCCGTGTATAGCGCAAAAAATAAAAACGGCAGAGGTGATCAAATACCATCAAAAGAAAGCTCTATTTGTGGGAAGAAAAGGACGCAAATTTCGTTTGGGTACAGCATTGCATGACCGCGCAATTAGCAGTTAAAGCGACGCAGTGCCGAATTGTAAAAAGTGCTCTGGTCAGGAAGGGGGTAAAACCTTCCGGGGCTGAAGTGGTTAAAGTAATTTATTAGGCAGCTCCAGGGGTCTTTTTCTGACTTCAGGGGTCTCTTCCGACTTCTCTGCGCTCTCCGGCCTCTTCTCCGTGCTCTCCGGCCTCTTCTCTGCGCTCCCTGGTTCTTCTCCCGTTCTCTAGTATCTTCTGCTGGGCTCCTCTGCTATCTTCTGCTCTTTTGCCCGCTCTTTTGCTAGCGGTGGCCCGGTCTTCACTGTCGTCTTCTTCCCTCTTCTCTTCTTCCGATGTTGACACGACGCTCTCTCCCGCTGTATTGATGTGTGTGCGGTGCGCAATGACTTATATAGGCATGGGGCGTGGTCACCGAGTGATGTCACCCAGTGACTCCACCCCTTATGACGTAACCACCCGGGGCATGATGGGGCGGTGACGTCATAAGGGGCGGAGTCACCGGATGACATCACCCCGTGACCATGCCTATATAAGTCGTTGCGCACCGCGCACACGTCATTACAGCGGGAGAGAGCGTCGTGTCAACATCGGAAGAAGAGAAGAGGGAAGAAGACGACAGTGAAGACCGGGCCACCGCTAGCAAAAGAGCAGAAGATAGCGGAGGAGCCCGGCAGAAGATAACGGAGAGCAGGAGAAGAACCGGAGAGCGCGGAGAAGTCGAAAGAGACCCCCCGAAGTCGGAAGAAGAGCCCTGGAGCTGCCTAATAAATTATTTTCAAAATCTGTCTAGTGTGTTTTTTTTATTGACACTTTTTTTCCTAGATGAATAGGTAGGGATACTATGTACTCATTCACATAGGGTGGGGGGCCGGGATCTGGGGGCCCCCTTATTAAAGGGGCTCCCGGATTCCGATAAGCCCCCCACCCGGAGACCCTGACAACCTGGTATGCTCTTGGAGGGGGAACCCATGCCAGTTTTTTATTTAAAATTTGGCGTGGAGTTCCTCCTCAAGATTCATACCAAACACATTGCCTGGTATTGGCGGGGATCCAAGTCGGATCCCTGTTCATTGAAAGTCGGACGTATGTCGACTTCAAGTCGCAGGGCAATATCGGATCCAAAGTAGGACGGCTGTCGTGTCGCACCAGTGTGAACCCGGCCTAAAGCAAGGCCACAGGCTTGTCTGTTTATGCCCTGGACAGATGTCTGCTTGTTTTTTTACTTCTCTCTGAACGTTCATGCCTTGAATTATTAAAGTGTATTGTTCTGACTGTGTTACCTAGCTTGTTTGTGATTATTCTGATCATGTGACTGTTACCTCGGCTTTTTATCTGCCATTACTCAATATGGAACATAGGGAGTTATTTACGAAAGGCAGATCCACTTTGCACTACAAGTGCAAAATGCACTTGAAATTGCACTGAAAGTGCACTTGGAAGTGCAGTTGCTGTAAATCTGAGGGGTAGATCTGAAATGAGGGGAAGCTGTGCTGATTTTATCATTCAATCATGTGCAAGCTAAAATGCTGTTTTTTATCTTCCTTGCATGTCCCCCTCGGATCTACAGCGACTGCACTTCCACGTGCACATTCAGTGCACGTGGAAGTGCACTGAAAGTGCACTTTCAGTGCAATTTCAAGTGCACTTTGCACTTGTAGTTTGCACTTATAGTGCAAAGTGGATTTGCCTTTCGTAAATAACCCCCATAGACTATGTTTGTATGCTCCTTACCTGGGGTCTCCAAACTTTCTAAACAAAGGGCAAGTTTACTTTAGGGGGGCCAGACTGTGGCCAGTGGGAGTAGAAAAGTGTCCTGGCATCAGTGAGGGTAAACCCTTCCCCATCTTTGGTATTAGGGGGAATATTAGTGCCCATTGGAGTCGATGGGAGGAATAGTGCCCATCATCGGTATCAGTGGGAAGAATAATGTTTCATCATTGGTGTCAGTGGGAGGAATAGTGCCTCGTCATTGGTATTAGTTGGAGAAACAGTGCATTAATATTGGTGTCAGTGGGAGGAATAGTGCCCAATCATTGGTGTCAGTGGGAGGAATAGTACCCAATCGTTATTGTCAATGAATGGAATAGTGCCTCGTATCAGTGGAAGGAATCGTGTCTCAAGGGCTAGATAAAGGTATGCAAAGGGCCACAGCTCTATAGCTTTAGTTATATAGGTAGTTTACATTCTGATAGAAGTTTTTTCAAAGATGTAATGGCAGGGTAACTGGATTGACCCATTTGCTTAACACTCCTGGAACAGTGTTTTTTCATACGTTTATTAAAATTCAAACTCCTCTTTTTGCATTGTTTGTGTATGCATTATTTTATAATGAGCTCTAGACCGTTGCATTACATGACAAGATTGTCTTCACTTTGCTTTCTAGGTGTGTCTGTGTCAGCAACAGTTTGGACGATGGGAGGATGGACAGCAGACTCCTCTCCCCTGCTTTCCTGGGCAGAGTGGTCCCCAGATTACTAGCAGCTTGCTGGAGATTGAAGACACCTTCCAGAAGAACCTTCTCATTCTCAAAGCGGTGAAGGAGACCATACTGGATCTGAAAAATGCCACCTGGCATGACAACTATTACAGGTGCCTATAATGCTCTATAAGCCTTCCATCCAACAGATCATTCCTATCACTCCACAGACCCTGTCTACATTTTGATCTTCCCATCATAAGTTATTTTAAAAGCCCCATGGAACATGGCCACTCTTAACCTTTGAAAGAGGGAAAGAGGTGTTTCTCTGCTGCTCATTGGTTAGGTTGCAACGTAAACCCAAAGCTGGTTTAGGGACAGACCGGACTGTCCACTAAGTTTCACTCCATGTTGATCTTAGTAAGACACCTGTCTGTCTTTGGCTGGTCTTAGCCTTGCTATGTTCACAGAGCCATTCTCAGGCAAAAGAAAGAGCTGTAATATACTTCCCATGGTACAGCAAGTCAATATAGAACAAATGGAAAAGCTTGGGTTTGTTGTTTTTATTAACATGTTGGGGTTTTTAAATTCTACAATATACACCGATTAGCCGTAGCATAATGACCACAGACAGGTAAGGTGATCAACACTGATTATCTTGTTACATTGGCATTTTAAAGTGGGCTGGATATATTTAACAGTGATTTATTAAGTGGACATGTTGTGCCTGCAGTTGATGTGTTAAAAGCAGAAACAATGGGCAAGTGTAAGGATCTGAGGGACTTTGACAAAGACCCAATTGTAATGTCTAGACAACCGGTTCAGAGCAACTCCAAAACTGCAGCTCTTGTGGGATGTCCCCGGTCTGCAGTGGTCAGGACCAACCAAATGTGGTCCAAGGAAGGAAACCTGGGGACAGGGTCATGGGTGGCCAAGGCTCATTAATGCATGTGGGGAGTGAAGGGTGGTCTGTGTAGTCTGATCCAATAGAAGAGCTACTGTAATAAGTTAATGTTGGTTCCAATAGAAAGGTGTCAGAACACACAGTGCATCGCAGTTTGTTGTTTATGGGGCTGCGTACCTGCAAACTGGTCAGGGTGCCCATGCTGACCCGTGTCCACCGCCACAAGCGTCTACCATGAGCATCAGGACTGGACTACAGAGCAATGGACGAAGATGGCCTGGTCTGATGAATCACGTTTTCTTTCACATCAGCATTATTATTATTTTTTTTTTTACTAGTAATGGCAGTGATCTGCAATTTTTAGCAGTACTGTGACATTGCGACGGACAGATCGGACACTTTTGACACATTTTTGGGACCATTGACATTTATACAGCTATCAGTGCACTGATTACTGTGTAAATGTCACTGGTAGGGAAGGAGTTAACACTAGGGGGCGAGCAGGGGGTTAAATGTGTGTTCCCTCAGTGTGTTCTAGCTGTATGAGGATAGGCAGGGCTGATCCCAGACGGGTGCTCGGGGTGCAGTGAACCCGGGCGCCAGAGAGGTGGGGGCGCTGAAGTGCCAGAGTGCTCCCTTCTCTCCTCCTCTTGTTTGTGTCCCAGCGGCTCTCTCCGCCGGTGTTCTGACGAGAGAGGCGCCGCTGTGTTTCCTGCTCAAGCCCCTCCCCCTCCATCCTGTCAGAGAAGGAGAGCAGCCTTTCTCGGCAGAACAACGGTGAGATCGGAGGCGGAGCGGCTGGTCTCTATGTGGACAGCCGCGCAGTGACATCGGACATCGCAGTGACATCGGGGGGGTGGTCCGTGCGTGACATGTTCTCCTCCTCCTCTATGTGTCTCTCACTCCTGCCTGGCCTGCTGTGAACTGTTCTGCTCTCCACCCGGGCGGTGCGGCATGCACACAGTCCTCTCCTCTCCAGCTCCTCTCCAGCTGCCGGGTCTTTTTATGTACCCTAATGGAAGGGGGTCTGTACTAATGGAGGAGGGGGGGTCTGTACTAATGGAGGAGGGGGGGTCTGTCCTGGGGGGTCTGTACTAATGGAGGAGGGATGGTCTGTCCTGGGGGGTCTGTACTAATGGAGGAGGGGGGGTCTGTACTAATAGAGAAGGGGGGGGTCTTGTCCTGGGGGTTCTGTACTAATGAAGGAGGGGGGTCTGTACTAATGGAGGGGGGGTCTGTATTAATGGAGGAGGGGCGGGTCTGTCCTGGGGGGTCTGTACTAATGGAGGGGGGTCTGTCCTCGGGGGTCTGTACTAATGGAGGAGGGGGGGTCTGTACTAATGGAGGAGGGGGGTCTGTCCTTGGGGGTCTGTACTAATGGAGGGGGGGTCTGTCCTCGGGGGTCTGTACTAATGGAGGAGGGGGGTCTGTACTAATGGAGGAGGGGGTTTTGTCCTGTGGGGTCTGTACTAATGGATGAGGGGGGGGGTCTGTACTAATGGAGAAGGGGGGTCTGTCCTGGGGGTTCTGTACTAATGAAGGAGGGGGGTCTGTCCTGGGGGGGTCTGTACTAATGGAGGGGGGTCTGTATTAATGGAGGAGGGGCGGGTCTGTCCTGGGGGGTCTGTACTAATGGAGGGGGGGTCTGTCCTCGGGGGTCTGTACTAATGGAGGAGGGGGGTCTGTACTAATGGAGGAGGGGGGGTCTGTCCTTGGGGGTCTGTACTAATGGAGGGGGGGTCTGTCCTCGGGGGTCTGTACTAATGGAGGAGGGGGGGTCTGTACTAATGAAGGAGGGGGTTTTGTCCTGTGGGGTCTGTACTAAAGGAGGGGGGTCTGTACTAATGGAGGAGGGGGGTCTGTACTAATGGAGGAGGAGGGGTCTGTCCTGGGGGGTCTGTACTAATGGAGGAGGGGGGGGTCTGTACTAATGGAGGAGGGGGGGTCTGTCCTGGGGGGTCTGTACTAATGGAGGAGGGGGGTCTGTCCTGGGAGGTCTGTACTAATGGAGGAGGGGGGGGGTCTGTCCTGGGGGGTCTGTACTAATGGAGTGGGGGTCTTTTCTGGGGGGTCTGTACTAATGGAGGAGGGGGGGTCTGTCCTGGGGGATCTGTACTAATGGAGTGGGGGTCTTTTCTGGGGGGGTCTGTACTAATGGAGGGGGGGTCTGTACTAATGGAGGAGGTGGGGTCTGTACTAATGGAGGAGGGGGGTCTGTCCTGGGGAGTCTGTACTAATGGAGGAGGGGGGTCTGTACTAATGAAGGAGGGGGTCTGTCCTGGGGGGTCTGTACTAATGGAGGGGGGGGGTCTGTCCTGTGGGGTCTGTACTAATGGAGGAGGGGGGTCTGTCCTGGGGGGGTCTGTACTAATGGAGGGGGGGTCTGTCCTCGGGGGTCTGTACTAATGAAGGAGGTAGGATCTGTACTAATGGAGGAGGGGGGTCTGTCCTCGGGGGTCTGTACTAATGGAGGAGGGGGGGTCTGTACTAATGGAGGAGGGGGGTCTGTCCTTGGGGGTCTGTACTAATGGAGGGGGGGGGTCTGTCCTCGGGGGTCTGTACTAATGGAGGAGGGGGGGTCTGTACTAATGGAGGAGGGGGTTTTGTCCTGTGGGGTCTGTACTAAAGGAGGGGGGGTCTGTACTAATGGAGGAGGGGGGGTCTGTACTAATGGAGGAGGGGGGGTCTGTCCTGGGGGGTCTGTACTAATGGAGGAGGGGGGTCTGTCCTGGGGGGTCTGTACTAATGGAGGAGGGGGGGTCTGTCCTGGGGGGTCTGTACTAATGGAGGAGGGGGGTCTGAACTGTGGGGTCTGTACTAATGTAGGAGGGGGGGGTCTGTCCTGGGGGGTCTGTACTAATGGAGTGGGGGTCTTTTCTGGGGGGTCTGTACTAATGGAGGAGGGGGGGGTCTGTCCTGGGGGGTCTGTACTAATGGAGTGGGGGTCTTTTCTGGGGGGTCTGTACTAATGGAGGAGGGGGGGTCTGTACTAATGGAGGAGGGGGTCTGTACTAATGGAGGAGGTGGGGTCTGTACTAATGGAGGAGGGGGGTTTGTCCTGGGGGGGTCTGTACTAATGGAGGAGGGGGGTCTGTACTAATGAAGGAGGGGGTCTGTCCTGGGGGGTCTGTACTAATGGAGGGGGGGGTCTGTCCTGTGGGGTCTGTACTAATGGAGGAGGGGGGTCTGTCCTGGGGGGGTCTGTACTAATGGAGGGGGGGGGTCTGTCCTCGGGGGTCTGTACTAATGAAGGAGGTAGGATCTGTACTAATGGAGGTGGGGGGTCTGTACTAATGGAGGGGAGGTCTGTACTAATGGAGGAGGGGGGTCTGTCCTGGGGGGTCTGTACTAATGGAGGGGGGTCTGTTCTGGGGGGTCTGTACTAATGGAGTAGGGGGGTCTGTACTAATGGAGGGGGGTCTGTCCTGGGGAGTCTGTACTAATGGAGGGGGGTGGTTTGTCCTGGGGGGGTCTATACTGATGGAGGGGGGTCTGTACTGAGGAAGGTCTGTACTGAGGGAGGGGTTTATACTTAGTGCGGGTTCTGCACTGACGGAGGGGGGTCTATACTTAGTGGAGGGGGGTCTGTACTGAGGGGCGACTATAGTTGGTGGAAGGGGGGGTGACCCCAACCTTAGTGATGCCAATGTAGCTGCCCTCTCCCTCCCTCTCCTCCTCGCGCTGCTGTACTAGTGAGCGGCGCTTGCCAGCACAGCTGCCCACTATGTTTCTTACCCCGCCTTCATATCAGCCAGGGAAGAAATAGAATAGAAAAGGTAGCAGAGAAGAGGATTGTGGGACATGTAGTCCCGAGGACTGGCAGCCCCACTGTAACACGGAAACTGCAGCCCACACAGCATGCTCAGTTGAATGGGAGAGAGAGCCAGGAGCCCGGGAAAGCTTTTAGGGAAGAACACCCAGGACTCCAGAAGGGGAGGACAGTGCTGAGAGAACACCATCAGAGAGAGAACCCCACTGCCCTGCGCCACCAGAGGGAAAGCCACACAGCCTAGCGCCATCCCTGGTGGAGAAAGGAAAGGAGTTATTGGCGGAATACAGATCTGGGTGCTACCCAGCGGGCAATTCAGCTGATCAGAGGAACCGTTACTGTATCGCTGGGTCAGGTGAGAGGGCCGATCGGCCATTATCTACTAATGTCCATAAGAACTGCAGTCTCTGATCATCTCCTGTACCATGTCTGCAGTCTCTGACCATCTCCTGTACCATGTCTGCAGTCTCTGACCGTCTCCTGTACTACGATTGCAGTCTCTGGCTCTTGTATCATAACTACAGTCTCTGACTGTCTCCTGTAGTATGTCTGCAGTCTCTGACCATCTCCTGTACCATGTCTGCAGTCTCTGACCGTCTCCTGTACTACGATTGCAGTCTCTGACCGTCTCTTGTATCATAACTACAGTCTCTGACTGTCTCCTGTAGTATGTCTGCAGTCTCTGACCATCTCGTGTACTATGTCTGCAGTCTCTGACTGTCTCCTGTACAACAATTACAGTCTCTGACCGTCTCTTGTATCATAACTACAGTCTCTGACCGTCTCCTGTATTATATCTGCAGTCTCTCACCATCTCATGTACTACGATTGCAGTCTCTGACCATCTCTTGTATCATAACTACAGTCTCTGACCATCTCTTGTAACATGTCTGCAGTCTCTGACCGACTCCTGTATTATGTCTGGGGGCTCTTTCTAACAGACTCTCTAACAGAAGCCCTCTCTGTGTGCATCAGAGAGACTCCCCTCCAGGTCTCATTAGTGTACGCTCTTCCTGCATTTTCTTTATTGTTAAAAGATCATGGGAGGATCCCAGGGTAACGAAGACTTCATAGGGGAGCATCTCTGTGTTTGAGTCGTTGCCATAGAAACATTTGTAAAGGGGAGGAGTTGGTAAGATGACCACGCCCATGTGGGGAAAATATTTCTGCACCCAGGCGTCTGTGACCCTAGGATCGGCCATGAGGATAGGACTGACTGGGTGAGGAGACCTATCGTTTGTTCCTACTTAGGAACAAACGATAGGTCTCCTCTCCCCTGACAGAACAGGGATTTGTGTGTTTACACACAAAATGAGTGAGTGGTCATATTTTTATGTTGGGTGGTCATCATCGGTGGTCTGATCGGTGTATAAGGAGATGGACTCAAATATGTAAGCAATGTTTCTGCTTATTAATCAGCTGTGAAGAAAGCTTCAGTCAAAACAGAAAATTTTCTTTTCAAAAGCACTTTATTAATTTGTTTCTGTGCAGTTAATTATTGCTTCTGTTAGTGTCCACCATATTATATAGCTGTTGTGTGGACCCTTGGTGTCACCAATGGCATGGCCTCCCCAAGGCATGAAGTCTGAGTACCTGTTTTTTAAAAGGGACCCCTACAAGGGGATTTGGCCTTTGCCACTTGACCCTATCAGGTCATAACCCTCAGGTTTTGCTCTAGTGGTGGCAGCTGCCAAACTGGAAAGAATCAACAAGCAAGAGTATAATGGGTAAACAGACAGAGGTCAGGATAGGTGGTTGTAAGGCAGTTTTATCATGAAAGCTCCAGGCAAACTACAGACAGACCAAAAGCAGGAGTCAAAAGTCATAACCAGAACAGCAGACAGGGTATGCAAAACAAGGCCAAATAAATCATTTTTTATAAATGAATAATTCTCCCCTTACATCAGAGTCGTCCTTTATATCACAGTTCCCAATAAAGTCCTCCATTACATCAGGGTTAATATAAAAGTTCTCACATACTTCAGGGTCCCTATCAGAGTCCCCCCCTTACATCAGAGCCCCCCCCCTTACATTGAGGTCCCCATCAGCGCTCCCCTGTCATTGGAGTCCCCCTTTACAACTGGCTCCCCATCACAGTCCCCCTTACCACTGTAAGACTTATAGCAAGGCTGTAGCAGCATGGCGGGAGCTGCTACGGCAGGCCTGGACTTTCAAAAAGGTTAAAAAAAGATTTGCATTTTAATGAGTGAAATAACTATTTGACCCCTTCACAAAACATGACTTAGTACTTGGTGGCAAAGTCCTTGTTGGCAATCACAGAGGTCAGACGTTTCTTGTAGTTGGCCACCAGGTTTGCACACATCTCATGAGGAATTTTGTCCCACTTCTCTTTGCAGATCCTCTCCAAGTCATTAAGATTTCAAGGCTGACGTTTGGTAACTCAAACCTTCAGCTTCCTCCACATATTTGGTATGGGATTAAGGTCTGGAGACTGGCTAGGCCACTCCAGGACCTTAATGTGCTTCTTCTTGAGCCACTCCTTTGTTGCCTTGGCCGTGTGTTTTGGGTCATTGTCATGCTGGACTGGCTGAGGGAAGGAGGTTCTCACCCAAGATTTGATGGTACATGGGCCTGTCCATCGCCCCTTTGATGTGGTAATGTTGTCCTGTCCACTTAGCAGAAAAACACCCCCAAAGCATAATGTTTCCACCTCCATGTTTGATGGTGGGGATGGTGTTCTTGGTGTCATAGGCAGCATTCCTCCTCCTCCCCCAAACACAGCAAGTTGTGTTGATGCCTTATGCCGCATACACACGATCAGACTTCTCGACGAAAAAAGATATGACGGTTTTTCCGATGGGATTCCGCTCAAGTTTGCCTTGTATACACACGGTCACGCAAAAGTTCGCTGAACTTATGACCGTCAAGAACGCGGTGATGTACAACACTACGACGAGCCGAGAAAAATGAAGTTCACTGCTTCCAAGCATGCGTCTAATTGTTTCTGAGCATGCATAGGAATTTTGCGCGTTGGAATTTCCACAGACGATCGCAATTTCGGATAGCAACTTTTTCCGACTGAAAAATTGAGAACATGCTCTCAATCTTTCGCTGGCTGGAATTTTGCCAGCAAAAATCCGAAGGAGCATACACACGGATGCATTTTCCGACAAAAAAATCTCATCGGTCTTTTGCAGGCCGAAATTCCGATTGTGTGTACGCGGCAAAAGAGCTTCATTTTGGTCTCATCTGACCACAACACTTTCACCCAGTTCTCCTCTGAATCATTCAGATGTTTATTACCAAACTTCAGATGGGCCTGTACATGTGCATGACCTTGCGGGCGCTGCAGGATTTCAGTCCTTCACGGCATAGTGTGTTACCAGTTGTTTTTCTTGGTGATTATGGTCCCAGCTGCCTTGAGATCATTGACAAGATTCTCCCGTGTAGTTCTGGGCTGATTCCTCACCATTCTCATGATCATTGAAACTCCACGAAGTGAGATCTTGCATGGAGCCCCAGACTGAGGGAGATTGACAGTTATTTTGTGTTTCTTCCATTTGCAAATAATTGCACCAACTGTTGTCACCCTCTCACCAAGCTGCTTGGCGATAATGTTGTAGTTCCTTCCAGCCTTGTGTAGGTCTACAATTATGTCCCTGACATCCTTGGACAGCATTTTGGTCTTGGCCATGGTGGAGAGATTAGAATCTGATTGATTGCTTCTGTGGACAGGTGTGTTTTATACAGGTAATAAGCTGAGATTAGGAGCTGAGATTAGGAGCACTCCCTTTGAGAGAGTGCTCCTAATCTCAGGTCGATTACCTGTATAGAAGACACCTGGGAGCCAGAAATCTTGCGGATTGATAGGGGATCAAATACTTATTTCACTCATTAAAATGCAAATCCATTTATAACCTTTTTGAAATGCGTTTTTCTGGATATTTTTGTTGGTATTCTGTCACTCACTGTTACAATAAACCTACCATTTAAATTATAGACTGATCATTTCTTTGTCAGTGGGCAAACGTACAAAATCAGCAGGGGTTCAAATACTTTTTTCTCTCACTGTAACACTTTCCAGGAAAATGCAGTTGTAGAAGGTTTTGGGTATCATAAACAACATGTATTATCCTACAGAGAATCCCCATAATGTGAAACGTGGTGAAACAATGTCTACATTAGGAGAACAATACACAATTTTACTGAAATTTGCTGCAATTTCATCTCTGTTATTCAGCCTCTTATTATTGTACAATAATCCCACACAAATCTCAGTATTTCATGGGAAAACCACTTCCTCCAACTACTTTATGCAACTATTCAAATGTCCAACTATTTTTCCCAAATCCCCCCTGCGGCTTAGTACAACTTGCCACTGTTGTTCAGCAAAGTACTTCTTTATTTCTCGAAACTGTCATCTACTGCTAATCACTTATGCCGCGTACACACGAGCGGACTTTACGGCAGACTTTGCCCGGCGGACGGGATTTCGTTGGGCAATTCGATCGTGTGTGGGCTCCAGTGGACTTTGTTTTCTCAAAAGTTGGACGGACTTAGATTTGAAACATGTTTTAAATCTATCGAGTCCGGTCGAAAAGTCCGCTCGTCTGTATGCTAGTTCGACGGACAAAAAGCCACGCTAGGGCAGCTATTGGCTACTGGCTATGAACTTCCTTGTTTTAGTCCGGTCGTACGTCATCACGTACGAATTCGGACTTTGGTGGATTGTGTGTAGGCAAGTCCGTTCATTCAGAAAGTCCATCGTAAAGTACGTCGAAGAGTCCGCTGGGCAAAGTCTGCCGCAAAGTCCGACCGTGTGTACGCGGCATTACTTTCTCCCGCCACTCATCCTCCACTTACTCAACAGCTTTGCATTGCTCTAGAACTCTCCCAAGTTATTCAACAGTTCTCTCCACCTTTTTTGAGATGATCCAGTGTTACTCAAAAACTCTCCCTAGCTACCCTCAACTTTTCTCTGCCACTCAAGCGCTCCCAGCTATTCAAGAACACTCAAATGGTACTCTGAACATCCCAACTCTCCCAACGTATTCATATTCCTGTAGTAGCAAATCAACTACCCTCTACACATGCTCACTGTTTTAACATGTTGACTTCTCCCACAACTTTCTGCTGTTATTTAAAAATGAGGATGAGCTCAGGCATCTCCTGAACTTGAGCCAAACTCCAAACTTGCACTCTTTTTTTTACTCTTTTACTGTTTTTTTTACTCTTTTTTTACTCAATTAGTGGTGGGCTGGGTCATTCCCACTTCGAAATCCGCCTGTTTTTTATGCCTCATTGGAGTGAAAAGTGTGAGTTTAGCTAGAGATGGGTTCAGAGGATGCCAGGCTCATATTAAAAGTGATCCATAGCTACCCACAAGCTTCAAGAACTCTCAAATGTTACTCAAAAAAGCCTAAACTCTAATGCCGCGTACACACGACCGGACTTTCCGGCAGAAAAGGTCAGATGGAATCAATCCATCGGATATTCCAATCGTTTTGAGTTTCAACTGACTTTTTCTTTCGAAAATTCTGACGGACCTAGAAATAGAGCATGTTTTAAATCTTTCCGACGGAATCAATTCCTATCGGGAAAACCGTTCGTCTGTATGCTATTCCGACGGACCAAAAACGACGCAAGGGCAGCTATTGGCTACTGGCTATTGAACTTCCTTTTTCTAGTCCTGTCGTATGTCATTGCATTCTAAACTATCGGACTTTGGTGTGATCATGTGTAGACAAGTCCGTTTCAGCAGAACTCCGTCAGAAAAGCCATCAGAGTTTATTCTGACGGAAAAACCGTGTGTACGCAGCATAAAACTCTTACTCAAATACCTGCCATAGCAAATCATCTACTCTCTACAGCTCTCTACTGATGGACTTCTCCCACAACAGTGGCAGAACAACCAATTTCTTCTGCTGGAGGTCTTTTGAGTAACTGCAAGGCTGTGTGTGTGTGTGCCCATCATCCATCATGTTCCTCTGCATCGCCAGATCCACCGCCTACAGCCTCGTCCAGGGACTATCCTCCAGTGCTCAGGTGTCTGTCCAGGGCCGTGTTCAAGGGTGAAGGGTATTCCGCTAATTCAGAGGGCTGCCTGTAAGCCAATGCAGAATTCACATACTTATATAGTTGTCTCAGGTCAGGATATGGCTTGTCAATGACTGGGCATGGGAGCCATAGGTTGCTGCATTCCATGCACGTGCAAAACCAAAGATCCCATTTATTATAATTATTACATAATCTATAGGTTGCTTTAATGAATGGGAACACCATTTTACACTTTAGATGGCTGCCCAGGACCAGAGAAAAGGGCCCTGGGACTGATGGAAAGAGCCCTAGGACCAAAGGAAAAAGCCCCGGGACCAGTGGGTTAGGTCATGGTTTCTTGCACCTGGGCCCTAAAAGTTCTGGTTACGCCTCTGTCCCACAACATGCTTCTGTTATTCAAAGATGAGTAACAGTCACCCCATAACTCTTCCCACATACAACGGTTACTCAAAAGATTTTTTTCAGCTACTTAGCAACACTCTTTTGTCAATTATTACTCAAAAACTCTTCCCAGACACTCAACAATTCTCTCCAATTGCTCAAAAACTCTGCCTGCTACCCAAAAATGTCCCTTAGCTACTCAGAAACGCACTGAAGTTCCTCATGATTTTTACTCTTATGCTCAACACCTCCCTGCTGTAAACCAAAAACACTTCCAAGCTAATCAACATCTTTTCCCCTGTGTTCAATAATTCATGCTCAGCAACTTTTTCTGACTAATCAAGACAACTGCTGAAGTAATGAACACAGCTTACTCTGCTACGTAAGATAGCCCTGTCCATGTAGTCAAGACATTTTAAAATTCTTTGCTGAAATCTTCTCAAAAAAGCTTTCTTGTGTCTTTTCTTGTGCAGTCCATCCCCATTGCTGAACAGCTCTTTTCTTAAATGCTCCAGATCTCCAACACCAGTCATAGCATCTCATATCTAAAACTTAAAACTTTGGTCCACTACTCATCCACTCTCCAACAACCATGTCTGTGAAGGTTCTCATTTATTCAACACGCGCTATATAGTAGTAGGAAATCACACTCAACTTGACTTGTTCTGTATTGTTGAAGGTGTTTTATACCTTACTAGCCACTTCTTCAGTTCCTAGAGTGTCAGGATGATACCTCAGCACATACTGTATAGTCACACCCTATGACACCTTAATCCAATCGATATGGAATTTGTAAATGTTGAAGAAGTAGCTTGGTAGGCTACGAAACATCTTTAACATTACAGAACAAGTCCAGATTAATGTAATTACTACTAGATATTTCCAACTGCTTTTAACCAATGTCATCCAACACTCAAAATCCACTAGCTGCTTTGCATTGCAACTGGTGGTTGCAATCACATTGTTCTCTCATTCAAAAGCCTGACTGATAATGGCGTTATAACCTCAAAGGTCCTTTTTGACTGTTGTCTGTTCGGCTTCAAGCACAGTCCAACAGAGAAAAAAACGCTCTACAGCAAATTGCCTGGAAGACTGGAAACTGGTGCTCTGGTCCAAGTGCCTTTGGAATGTAGCAATAATCCACTGGCTAACACGCTTAGGTGGGTCATAGATGGTGCGTTTTTCTTTCCTGCAATCACCAGTTGAAGGAAAGAAAATCACTTGTTTCCCCCCATGTCAGTGTTGATGGGGCAACCTCTCCTGCAGAGCTATTGTGTTCTCCTGGCAGAGGGGTGCAGGGAGGCATCACTGGTCCAATAGGGAGGCATATTGGACAGTGGGAGGGGACCCGACAAGTGAGTGCACAGGCTTTGTTACAGTCCTGGCAATTGGCAGAGGAGAAGTGCTGCATTGCATGCTGGCATACTGTAGATAAAACCCCGGGCACATGTGCTCAGGGTAGTTGAGCCAGGGAATAAAGTCCAGGAGGGAGGGGGCGGCTGCCCTCTCCTCCGCGAAGGTGGTCGTGCAGCCCTGGGTGGTCAACCCGGGGGCCTAGAGAGAGAAGCTGAACCCAGAGGTCCTGCAGAGCTGACTGGAAGGGAGACACTGGGAAGGATCTGATTCTGCCTACTGTGAGTACAGACCTGTGTCTTTGGGTCCTGTCTAGTGAGGGCCACCCCCCTTCAGCTAGAAGAGTCAGTGGACAGGTGTCAGTAAAGGGGATACTATGGAGTATCCGGAAGATAAAGTAGTGCATCAAGTCTGCTGCTAGTGAGAGCAAGAAGACTTAATCCCTCCATACATGTGGCTGTATGGTTAAAGCAGTGCTTCCACAAATAATACGGTGAGATCAAGCAAGAGTTGTCCTTATCCATTGTAAATAGTTCCAGTTGCAGTATCCCACTCATCCCTTCTCCCATCCAAGTTCCAAAATAAAATACAAAAACACAAATACCCTGGACTGGTCATTGAGTAACGAGCAAGCGGGAGTAAGGGTGGGACAAGTAGAAACCCCTAGCAACCAAAGTACCCTGCTGCTGGTAACCAGAGATAGGCCTAAGAAGTCAACACTCAGCAAGCCCGTTGAAGACAGTGCTACATGAAGATTTACCTTATTTACTAAGCTCTGGAGCAACTTCACTTGCAGAGTGCAACTGCACTTTGCAAAGCGCACGGTCCATTTGTGACCCAGAAAACTGCATGGTGTGCTGCTCAGGCTCTCTAAAGTGGGTACAAAACATCCGCCGCTGGGAGTGCTGGCCCAGGAGGGAGCTCGTTCCGGCTCCTGTGATGACTTAAGGTAGAGAAGGTCTCTCTATGGCCGCACATCCATATCATCCCTGGGGTGAGTGTGTGAGTGGCAACCCCAGCCTGGACTCCGACCAGGCTAAGCCTCCAACGCGTTTCCCTCCACCCCTCGGAGCTTAGTCATGAGGCAGGTTGAGGTTGCCACTCAGACACTCATCCCAGGGATGATATGGATTCGCAGTCTATTTGCCTTTGGTAAATCAACCCCATAGGGATAGATTTACTGAAGGCAAATATACTGTGCATTCTGCAAGTGCAGTTGCTCCAGAGCTTAGTAAATGAGGGAAAGGTCTGCTGAGTTCCCTCATCCAATCATGTGCAAGCAAAAATGCTGTTTTTTTTTTTTCATTTTACCTGCATGTGATTGGGTATTTTTTGTAGAGTGAAGCCTTGCCTCATTTACTAAGCCTCAGAGCAATCGCACTTGTAGAGGTGCGCAGTCTATTTGCCTTTAGTAAATTCACCCCATAAGGTCCTCTTTTTTCTGGGACGATACCAGCTACTCAACAGAACAATATATTTACTACTTAATTTCCCTTAGGCTCGGTTCACACATGGGCGGCACGACTTGCAGGTCGCCTCAGCGAGGCGACCTGCAAACGACTGCCGGGGCGACTTGCGAGACGACTTCTGCATAGAAGTCTATGCAAGTCGCCCCAAGTCGCCCCCAAAGTAATACAGGAACCTTTTTCTAAGTCGGAGCGACTTGCGTCGCTCCGATTAGAACGGTTCCATAGCACAGAACGGGAGGCGACTTGTCAGGCGACTAGGTCGCCTGACAAGTCGCCCCAGTGTGAACCGAGCCTTATGCTTCTGTGCCCATTAGAGATTGCCACAGCTCTCCCCTGCTACTTAATGCTTCTGTATGCCCAACCCTGTTCCTGATGTTACTCCAAGAAACTGTCCATACCAAGCTGAGCTCTTTATTTCACTTTTTAACTTTGGCACTGCTTTTCATGTAATCATCCCAATAGTTTCCTGTTCTACCTCCTCGTTGTGTTCTTCTTACAGGTTCCGTGCCAGTATGAAGGATCTAGAGGTGATGATGAAAAATCTCATTGTGAAGGCTTTCGAGACGGTGCGCAGTGTTGAGCAGGGTGTTGAATTACTGGACTTCTTCCACCATTTGTCAGCCAGAGAGGTGAGGTGCCACCACAAGGGAGCTCTAGAGCTGATGTATGGTATCCTCCTATAGGAGGTACAGGGGTTCAGAGAGCAGCAGAAATGGACCGCTAGGAAGTAGTTTAGTGGCAAGTTTGTGAGGCAATGGGGATGAATAAATGGATACTAAGAAGAGAATATGCTCCTGCCTACTATAAGCAGCACTTAAATGTTAACATACAGCTAGCTCCGGAAGGTTTCACCCCCCTTCAGGCCATTCTTTGCTATTCAGCACTGCGCTACTTTACTTTACTGCTACTGGTAATTGTGTGGTAATGCGACGCTGTACCCAAAATTATCAAAACTTATATCATTTTTTTCACACAAACAGAGCTTTCTTATATATATATTATACAGTATATATATATATATATATATATATATATATATATATATATATATATATATATATATTTTTTTTTTTACACTACTAATGGCGGTGATCAGTGACTTATAATGGGACTGTGATAGTGCAGAGGGCAATCTGACACTATAGGGGAACTAACTAACTGCCACTGACATCACCAGTGACACTAATGCAGTAATCAGTACTAATACTATACACTGGTGTTTCTCAACTTTAGTCCTCAAGGCGCCCCAACAGGTCATGTTTTCAGGATTTCCCTCAGATGAAACCGCTGTGGTAATTACATACCTCCCAACTTTTTGAGATAGGAATGAGGGACACCTATCAGCAAAAGTATGCAGGCATAGGACACACCCCTTGCCACGCCCCCTTAAGGGCCCTTTCACATTGGGGTGGCGTCGGCGGTAAAGCGCCGCTATTATAATCGGCGCTTTACCGTCTGTATTCGGCCGCTAGCGGGGCGGTTTTACCCCTGCTAGCGTCCAAGAAGGGGTTAAATACCACCGCAAACCGCCTCTGCAGAGGTGCTTTGCCGGCGGTATAGCCGCGCTGTCCCTTTGATTTCAATGGGCAGGAGCAGTGAAGGAGCGGTATACACTCCGCTCCTTCACCGCTCCGAAGATGCTGCTAGCAGGACTATTTTTCCCGTCCTGCTAGCGCACCGCTCCAGTGTGAAAGCCCTCGGGGCTTTCACACTGCAGACAAAGCAGTGGCACTTTCGGGTCGTTTTGCAGGTGCTATTATTAGCGCAATAGCGCCTGCAAACCGCCCCAGTGTGAAAGGGCCCTAAAGGAGAATTGTACAAAAAAAACAAGATTGGTTAAACCCACAAGTGCTTTTTTACCACTACTATTCCTTTATATTGGCTTTTGGAATATACAAATGCAGCAATTTAGAAATCAGATGAAAGGTTTAGCGCTGGGAAACTTTTTAAAAGATAAAAGGTGCATTTTATATACATCTATATAGATCAGACCAAAATGAGGGACAAATGAGGAGGAATGAGGGACAGAGGGACATTGTTCCAAATCAGGGACAGTCCCTTGAAATCATGGACAGTTGGGAGCTATGTAATTACTAAGGCAATGAAGCTGATTAAATCACCTGTACAAAATAATGGAGAGCCTAAAAACTAGACCTACTGGGGCGCCTTGAGGACTGGAGTTGAGAAACACTGTCACTGTACTAATGTGGCTGAGAAGGGGTTAACATTTAGGGTCATCAGGGTTAAATGTGTGCCTAATAATGTGAAATGTGTGTAATGTGTGCTGATTTTACCAACATATCTCTCTCTTTCTTATCCCTGCTTTAAAGTGATAAGAAAGAGAGAGATTGTTCCCTCTGTACAGAGCTCTGTGTTGATTGTCAACACAGGGCTCTGGGCTGTGATTGCACACAGCTGATCAGCAGGTCCCAGCCACGAATCATTGGCTGGGACTTGCTGACAAACTCCCTATGTGTACAATCACAGCTGGTGTTGGTCCTGATCCCGGAAGCAGGCCGCTTGCACGGGCCACATGTCCGCAGTACATTGCGGGTGGCCGGTCTGCAAGTGGTTAAAAAATAACTCCAGGTAAACAGCTCACAGTTCGAATTTTTATATAAAAGCTGTTTTACCTGCCAAAGTATTTGTATCCCTGTCCATCCAGTCCTCATTTCACACAACCCTGATCGACAGCAGAGCCACATTTTGTGACCTCTCTTTTCTCCACTGCAGTTAATTGAAGAGGAAGTAAACGCTGGTCGGTTTTTCTTCCTTACTTCTTCCCTGCAAAGTAAAGGCATAATGTGCTAGTATGCATGGTATACTAGCACATTATGTGACACTTACCTGCAAACTAATCCTGCGTCGTCCCCGCTGCAGGCCGCATCCATCTTCGCCCTTCTTCCTTCCGGGGCCGCGGACTCCGGCTCTGGCTGGCCGGAGCCACGTGTCATCACTCCCACACATGCACGTTGGAGCCGCCGGTCATGGCACACACTCCTGAAGAAACAGCACGGGCGGCCGCTCCTTCAGAGCGCATGCGCCGATGACATAATTGGCTCAGTTTACAGTAAACATCTTCTAAACGGCGCACGTTTAGGAGATATTTACAGTACCTATAGGTAAGCCTTATTCTAGGCTTGCCTATAAGTACAACTTACACAGGGAGGTTTACAACCTCTTTAATACAGCTTGATTACTTCCCTGCCTTTAGCCTATGCTTTTGACTGGAATTGAAATTGAAGCGCCACACCACTGCCACCCTAAAAACAGCCATTTGCCTTCCCCTAGAAATATAGGAGAAACCGGAAAAAAAAGAGCTCCAGCTGGTCATCTTAAGAGCCTTTTACTATTGTTGGTAAAATTGAGACAAGAGGAAGATAAAAGTATCCAAAACACATTTTTTTAGCGACCACCCACTCAACCCACCTTTATTGGGTGTTAGATGAACCTACAGTGTAAAGGAACCTTTATGCTGTATGTATAGTCTAGTCCTGTGGGAAGATTTTTCTTTTTTTTTTTTTTTATCCAAGCCCTCATGAAGGCGGATTGTTTAGCCCCTGAAACACATTGTTTTTTTCTTCCTGTTGTCTCTATATTACCAGGAATAAATGATGATGGACTCTTAAGACAACCATCCGGCACTTCTTTTTTTCTTGATTTCCCTCTACCCTACTCCTGCTGACATCATGTTCCTTGTCAACAGACCTGATTGGCTGCTGGTGCTGCCTTCACCCATCTCCCAGTCTGACTGCTGCTGTACGCGATTACATTAAGGCTGATACCAAGTCAATTTCAACTACTTGCATGTAAAAATATATATATTTTTTTTAATGAATACATTACTGTATTGATTGGTGTCTATTTTATTTATATCTGCACTGAGTTTTGCTTTAAAGGTACAACCCACCCGGAAGTAATATTTCTGTTATAGGTGAAGTATACTCCAAAACACCCTGTAACTTTGTGTTCCTTGTCCTCCAGGCCATAAAACGTACATTTGACAAGAAAACGGTACAAGTGTATGAAATGTTCAAGAATGAGCTGGATCTTGTCAAGAAAGAACTAGGCAGAAAAATTCCTACAGTGCCATCTCACATGAGCCACTCAGCTGGTCAGGCGCACTGGGTGCAGGCTTTAAGACGTCGCATTGATCGGCCAATGCAGGTGAGTCCAGTGGATGTCAGGAGCTCGTATCAGTCTCTGCCCCAGAGGAGCTTACACTCTAATGTCTCACCACAGTCACATACTATTATTATACATTTATAAAGCTCTGACATATTCTGTAGTGTTGTACAGAGAACACTGAGCCAGTCACACAGGGCGGCCATCAGAAATTTTGGAGCCCCTTACACAGCTTTAGGCCTGGGCCTCCAAGGGCCTGACCACCAACTATCCCACTGGCCAACACCCCCCCCCCAGTCCTTTAGTGCACCCATTTTTATTTTAGCACTCCTATAACTTAATATATGAAAATTAAAAGTCTTTAGTCTATTCATCAGTGCTTTCAAGATTTAACAGTAAGGAACTATATTTTGGCCAAAAAATATGAAGCCCGCCACCATGACAAGGTAGACTATTTTGAGCAGGACCCTACACTAACACTAACTGCATTGCCTTTTCAACGCCCCCCCCTGCCCTAGCAGATCTAAGAAAACAAAGCCTCCCTCTCCACAATGTCACTCTCATCCTCATCCCCACCCAGAATCATCCTCATCCCTCTCCGCAATGTAACACTCATCCTCATCCCCACCCAGATAACATTGAACCAGTCACATCAGTCTCTCCACCAAGGAAGCTTACACTCTAATGTCCCCCCACAGTCACACACTATTAATATTATTATACATTTACAGCGGGTAAAATAAGTATTGCACACGTCACCATTTTTCTAGGTAAATATATTTCTAAAGGTGCTATTGGCACGAATTTTGTTCGGTAACAACACATGCAATTCATACATACAAAAACACCAAAACAAATACGTTCATAAATTAAATTATGTGTAATAAAAAAAATAAATGGCACAGGGAAAAAGTATTGAACACATGAAGAAAGTGGGGTGCAAAAAGGCATGGAAAGCCAAGACACCAGCTGAAATCTATCAGTAATTAGAAAGCAATCCCTCCCTTGTCAATGCAAATTAATATCAGCTGGTTCCGTCTCAACTGATGGCCTAAAAAAGGTGTCTCGTTACCAAGGTGTCACACAAGAAACATCTCATGATGAGTAAAAGCAAAGAACTCTCTCAAGAGCTTCGTAACCTTATTGTTGCAAAACATACTGCTGGTATTGATTAAAGAAGGATTTCTAAACTTCTGAATATTCCAGTGAGCTCTGTTGGGGCCATAATCCATAGGTGGAAAGAACATCATTTCACCATAAACTGGCCACGACCAGGTGCTCCTTACAAGATTTCTGACAGAGGAGTGAAAAGAATTATCAGAAGAGTTGTCTAAGAGCCAAGGACCACTTGTGAAGAGCTTCAGAAAGACCTGGAATTAGCGAGTACAATTGTTAAAAGAAAACAATCAGTAATGCATTCAACTGCCATGGCCTGTATGCACCCTCACCACACAAGACTCCATTGCTGAAGAAAAAGCATGTTGAAGCTTGTTTAAAGTTTACTGCACACCTGAGTAACGCATGAGACTAGTTTCTCCATACAGGAGGCGTCTTGAAGCGGTCATTACCAACAAAGTATTTTGTACAAAGTATTAAATACATTTCAGTTAGCGGGTTTAATACTTTTTTCCTGTGTCATTACATTTTATTACACAAAACTTCATTACTGAACTTATTTGTTTTGGTGTCTTTTGTATGTATGGATTTCATGGGGTGTTTCTGACATGTGGTGAACATTTCATATCAATAGCACCTTTAGTAAGATAATTACTCAGAAAAATGGTGACGTGTTCAATACTTATTTTACCTGCTGTATATACATAGTTCTGACATATACCACACTGTACAGAGATCACTGAGCCAGTCGCATCAGTCTCTGCACCAGGTGAGCTTACACTCTGTCCTAGGCCAGTGATGGCGAACCTTGGCACCCCAGATGTTTTGAAACTCCATTTACCATGATGCTCGGCTACACTGCAGAGTGCATAAGCATCATGGGAAATGTAGTTCCAAAACATCTGGTGTGCCAAGGTTTGCCATCACTGTCCTAGGCTCTTTGTAGTCAAGGCAGCAGCATTGTTTTGCTGGGACAAAAATCATTATATGTGTTTGAGGAGGGACAGAGATGAACGGGGGATAGTTGGAATTCTGTAGTTCTGCAACTCTGACAACTCTGCTTGGGATTTCAGTGCTGTGTTGTCAGCTATGAGCTCACTAGGAATAGAAAACAGAGAAATGTGCATGTATTGGAGAGATGTACTGAATAGTTTTTTTCTTTTCATTTTGCTGACACACTTTAACCGTCAAGCCAAACATGGAGATGACATGGGAGTTGTGTACACATGACCATATCACATATAAAACAGAGCAGCCCCCATGCTGTTTGGCATATACAATGGTTCCAGAGAATGTACGGCAGGCTTCCCAGTATTAATAATACAAGCAGAATCCTTGGGCCCGCGCGTCTGCAAGTGAGATTAGCATAGGCTCTTTGTAAAATGAAATTGACATTGACAGCAGATCTCTCCAGAGTCCTCAGCCAGCGACGTGTTCTGTGTGTACTCCGCTTGTACCGCACACAATGCTGTTCCTGGTGGTCCTTCTCATTACATTCTCTCATTTTACTGTCCGCCCTGTGGAGACCAGGCGGGGAGCCGGGTGATCTATGCAAATCCAGGAACTCCGTGGATCAGAGCCAGCAAACAAAGAGAAAGGAGGGAGAATCTCATCAAAGATAGGAAATGTAGGAGAGGGCCAGGTTTTGGCTTAGTGATGAGCCAAATCTAGCAGCACTGGGATTGCAGGTTCAGCTTCCACCAGGGACACTGTCTAAATTGAGTTTGTTGTGAGCGCCTCGGTGTACATTATGGAGCACTGCGGAGTGTGACGGAGCTATGAATCAATGAATAAAAGCTGTCTACATCCACACTGCTTCCATATTACCCATCCGTGCATCCTGACAACACTGGAGTTGATTCTGATGTAGAGACTGAAGTGACTGGCTCAGTGTTCTTTCTACAGCACTAAAGTATATGTCAGAGCTATATAAATGTATAATAATAGTGTATGGCTGTAGTGAGAACATTAGAGTGTAAATTTTTTTTTTATTAAAAAAATCATACAAACATACAGCTTATTAATAAAAACATATTTACACAAAAATAAGCAACAACTAAACAAAAACAAGCATGCTTACATCAACAAGTATATAAAAATAATTCCTGACAAGATAACATAGAAAGAAACAAATTTTAATGACAACAAAAAGAGACTACAAACCCCAAACCTCAACTCAAACACAATCCAGGCTAAGAAACATTTTAAGATTTAACTGCCATCAGGATGCTTTGATACACGCTTCTTAGCTTGCTCACCCGCCTCTCTACTCGGAGACCTTACACGTTTTATTATTCTCTGCGATTCCTCCTCTATAGGAGTCACCAACTTTTCAGCAGATGAACCCTCCACCTCAGAAAACACCTCAAACGTATTTGATACCTCCACCCTCACCGATTCCAAAACCCCCCATTAACCCCTCCCCCACATCTTTCACCCCAACTTCCACATCATTCACCCCAACTTCCACATCATTCACCTTACATTCTGCACCAGCTACTCTGATCCCCCCACCCACCATCATCCAATCCATCACTCACTCCACCCCTCGGTGTCTGCTGACCTCCAGCCACATTTCTGCCACGCCGAAGAGGAGGGGTTGGCACCACCATACATGCTGGTCCAGCACCCTCCACTGCCTTCACTACACTAGGAGCAGACACAGACTTGACAATCACACTTTTTGACACTGACTGGGGAACCACAGACTGGGGGAACACTAACACCACAGACGGCCTCACAGACACAGATTCTGATGGGATAGAAGACACTAGGATCCCCTGGTACAACCTCCGCCAACCCAGACTCTTCTCTGTCCAGACGGATGAATTCCTCCACTAACTCAGGCTTATTGTGCAAAGCCTCAGGGCACTGGCTATAAGGGTGACCAACCTTATCACATAAGTTGCATTCAACGATGTTACAGTTCCTCGCCAGATACCCCAGTTGCTGACACAAAGAGCACTTCTGTTCTGAACAGGAAGAGGAGAGATGTCCCTTGACTCCACGTTTATGGCACAGCTTAGGTTGACCAGGGTAGAAGACGGTAATTCTGTCCCTACCAATAAAGACAGAGGAGGGGAAGTGCTTGACCACATTCCCACACACACTCAACCTCATTGACACTGACCACCCACCCATCCAGATTCCTCTATCATCCACAATCTTTTTTAGGGGACTCAACGTTTCACCAAACCTCCTCAACCAGACCCATAAATCCTCAGGGGATATAGACTCATTCCTTGTCAGGATAGTCACATTTTTTATCAAGGGCTGTCGTGAGACAACTTTGGGGACAAGCCCCTTCCAGTCCAGCTGGCCCCTATATACACGCTCAAACCGTTCTGAAAACAGATCCAGCGATTCTGGACGCACAAATGACAAATCATATTCATAGGAATCAGCCGGACTGATAAGAGAAAAAATATCCTCCGCCTTAAATCCCATGGCTAGGATCTTATCCACAACCACCCTCCTGATAGGTGGAATATCTCCTCCTTTCCACCTGAGCTGTACCACGTTCCTGCGTTCAGTGGAGGAAGAGGCGATTGGTGAAAGTCCCGCAACGGGCTCCCTTCCAGTAGTAGCATGACTTTGTCCCGAGACTCCCGACACAGCCTTAACATAGTTCCTAACTGGGACAGATGACACATTTAGTGGCTGCATAGGAATATTAACTGGCTACAAAGAAACCTCTGAAACTTGGTTTGGTATGTTACCCACCACTTGATCCTTCCTTCTCCCCTCCAGCACAACAGTCCAGATCACCATACTCCCAGAAGTACCACAGTTACCAGCAGTCCCGTCATCAAGTCAAGTCTTCCGTTTATAAAAAACACTAGCTGTTTCAGCGTTCATACGGTTCTCCTGCTCTGCAGTTTCAATGTTCATGCGACATTCCTGCTCTGCAGTCCCGGTGTCCACGTGGGACTTCTTTTCACAACCAGCAGAAACTTCTCTGTCTGGATACACGCCATCTCGTCCTGCATTCCCTGCCGATTGCAAGGATTTGTTGGCAGCTGCAATCTCTTTCTTTGTAGAAGCAATCTCAGGAAAGTCCTGAATACAGTGAGAGAGATTTTCAGAAAGCACTCCTTTACCAATATCTTCATCTGATGAGTCGGTGCCACTCAAGGGAGATTCCATTTCTATAATGGCCTGCAGCAATCCACCATTTATCTCAACCTCCTCCTGAGATGACCCAGGCTATTGGGGAGGGAGGGGGGCAGATACTGACTCAGGTGCAACAGATCTTGAGACGGGGTAGTACTGGGGCCACCACGTGAAGCCACTTCCTTACCCCCATCCATACTGTCGCCATTGCTGTGGTATCCACCTTCTGGCTGGTACTGGGCCTGTGTCCTCCTTAGTAATGTGGCAAAGTATGTTCACCACTTTATCCTGAAAGACTGGTAAGGACTCCTCTTGCATAGGGACAGGCCCAGGATCCACTGCAGCTTGAGCACATGGTGTAGGCCTCAGTGCCTATGGAGAGCCTCCACCCCCCCCCCCCCCCCCCCCGCATGGTGGTTGGGGGAGAAGCCTGCAGGATAGGCCCAGGCTTGATCTTTCCTTCAGCTAAGACCAAAGCAGAGTGAGCCAACAGCACCTTGCAAAACAGCACCACCTGGTGGAGAAGCTCCTCTGGTGCAGAGACTGATGTGACTGGCTCAGTGTTCTCTGTACAGCACTGCAGTATACAGTGGGGCAATGCTTCTTACGAAGCCACTCCTTCGTTGCACGGGCGGTGTGTTTGAGATCATTGTCATGCTGAAAGACCCAGCCACGTTTCATCTTCAATGCCCTTGCTGATGGGAGGAGGTTTGCACTCAAAATCTCATGATACATGGCCCCATTGATTCTTTCATGTACACGGATCAGTCGTCCTGTTCTCTTTGCAGAGAAACTGCCCCAAAGCATGATGTTGCCACCCCCATGCTTCACAGTAGGTATGGTGTTCTTTGGTTGCAACTCAGCATTCTCTCTCCTCCAAACACGATGAGTTGTGTTTCTACCAAACAGTTCTAATTTGGTTTCATCTGACCATATAACATTCTCCCAATCCTCTTTTGGATCATCCAAATGCTCTCTAGCAAACCTCAGACGGGCCCGGACATGTACTGGCTTAAGCGGGGGACACGTCTGGCACTGCAGGATCTGAGTCCCTGGCGGTGTAGTGTGTTACTGATGGTAGCCTTTGTTACGTTGGTCCCAGCTCTCTGCAGGTCATTCACTAGGTCCCCCCGTGTGGTTCTGGGATTTTTGCTCACTGTTCTTGTGATCAATTTGACCCCACAGGGTGAGATCTTGCGTGGAGCCCCAGATTGAGGGAGATTATCAATGGTCTTGTATGTCTTCCATTTTCTAATTATTGCTCCCACAGTTGATTTCTTCACACCAAGCTGCTTGCCTTTTGCAGATTCAGTCTTCCCAGCCTGGTGCAGGTCTACAATTTTGTTTCTGGTGTCATTCGACAGCTCTTTGGTCTTCACTATAGTGGCGTTTGGAGTGTGACTGTTTGAGGTTGTGGACAGGTGTCTTTTATACTGATAACAAGTTCAAACAGGTGCCATTAATACAGGTAATGAATGGAGGACAGAGGAGCCTCTTAAAGAAGAAGATACAGGTCTGTGAGAGACAGAAATCTTGCTTGTTTGTAGGTGACCAAATACTTGTTTTCCACCATAATTTGCAAATAAATTCTTTAAAAAATCAGACAATGTGATTGTCTGGATTTGTTTCCACATTTTGTCTCTCATAGTTGAGGTATACCTATGGTGAAAATTACAGACCTCTCTCATATTTTTAAGTGGGAGAACATGCACAATTGGTGGCTGACTAAATACTTTTTTGCCCCACTGTATGTCAGAGCTATATAATAGTAGTGTGTGACTGTATTGGGACATTAGAATATAAGCTCCTCTGGTACAGATACTGATGAGACTGGGTCAGTATTCTCTATACAGCACTGTGGTATATGTCAGAGCTATATACATGCATAATAGTAATAGTGTGGGACTGTGGGGGGACATTAGATTGTAAGCTCCTTTAGTGCAAAGACTGATGGGACTGGCTCAGTGTTCTCTGTACATCACTGCAGTATATGTCAGAAGTATATAATAGTGTGTGACCAGTGGCGACTGGGGGTTAAAATGTTACAAAAAAATAATAATAATATATTAATAAATGTAAAATAAATACACAAATAAATAATACATTCATTAATAATATGTAATTATACATAAATAAATAATAATTAACCCCTAACCTTAAAAAATATATTAACCACTTGCCAACCGGCTCACGCCGCTATACGTCTGCAGAGTGGCACCGCTGCGCAAATTGAGGTACCTGTACGTCCTTCTGTTAAAGCAGGATAGCGGTCTCGATGTCCGCCAGCGGCCCGCGATCACAGTGAGGAGAGGCAGAACGGGGAACTTGCTATGTAAACAAGACATTTCCCCGTTCTGCCTAGTGACATGACAGGGATCTACTGTTCCCGGTGATTGGGAACAGTGATCTCTGTCATGTTTTAGTAAGCCCATCCCCCCTACAGTTAGAACACGCTGAGGGAACACACTTGACCCCTTTATCACCCCCTAGTGTTAACCCCTTCCCTGCCAGTGTGATTTTTACATTGATCAGTGCATTTTTTAGCACTGATCAATTACTGGTCCCCAAAAAGAGTAATTTGGGGTCAGATTTGTCCGCCGCAATGTCGCAGTCCTGCTAAAAATCCCAGATCGCTGCCATTATCAGTAAAAACAATAAAATCCCAAAATCTATCCCGTACTTTGTAGATGTATCATTAGTAGTAGTATTAACACCCTAACCCTAACCAAAATACATAAATAATAAGTAACCCTAACTCCTCATCCTAACCTAACCTTAACTGTAACCCATTTTGTAAAACGCTGCGCAAACTGTTGACACTATATAAATCCTCTATAATATTAATATAGAGGGATATGCTTTGCTCATATTTCATGTCTGAGGTTTACAACCAATTTAAGTCAGTATAGTTTGCTGCCTGCGACTAATCATCCTTGGTGTCACGTTTGACCTCTGATGACTTTCCCCTGTAGATCCTGGCCGGCTGCCACTTCATGCCCCGTGTCGGAGTAGGCGAGGAGGTCATTCATGAGTACCAGCAGCTGACCCAGAAACTGGACGAGCTGTTGAGGAAGATCTTCTTAGAATGGTCTCAGTTGGTGGACAGGCAGGCCATGAAACGCCTGGACATCCCTCTTATGGTCCGCAGCCAGGAGAAGCCCGGAATGCTTGACGTGAACTTTGATAAGTAAGTACAGGAGATTGGCGTGAGTCAGAGTATCAGCTAAATCTTCCTCTAACCTTTGTTCTCCTTATAAAGGGATGTGTTGAAGTTGTTTGTGGAGATCCATTACTGGGAACGGGCTCAGTTTGAGATCCCCCATTACGTGGTGGACATTTACCAGCGGCAGGAGGAGCTCCGAAACCTGCGAGAAAATGTTCTCCTGGTGGTTCGAGCCTATAACAGGTGAGCAGTCTTACATCGCCATCTTGTGGACAGAGCTGATCTCTTTTTTTTTTTTCTTTTCAGTACATTTTTATTTGCATTTTCAAACATAATAGGCATTGCATAAGGGGTGCCAGCTTGCAACACAAAGGCTGGTAAAGATTTCCAGCATGTTGTTCAGATGCATAGATATTAAGGAGATACAACTGCAGCACTCAAAGACCAGCTCTGGGAAAGGTGAAAATGATGCCTTGCTGTGGGCTGCGCCTGGACTGTAAGGGCTAATTGCTCATTTAGTCTTGGAGAGAAGAGAAGCATTCTACATACCTGATCCTTCACTTCCTTTTAGGGGACAACTACCCCCACACTCCGCTGGTGTACTGTCCCTCAGTGTCATCACGTCCAGTGCATGGACCCTGCATTGGTCTTGATGACATCAGGAGCTTAGACCTCTGGAGCGTAGGGGAGAAGACACTGCAGGGACCGGGTAAGTATATCTACTTTAAGAAGTCCCCAAGACCTAAACAAGCAATTAATTACTGTAGTTCCGGTGCAGCCCGACTGCAAGGGATCATTTTCAGCTCCACTGGAGTTGGGCTTTAAAGTGGAACTAAACTCTCCTATCTTTTACAGCCAAGGAAGCCACCATCTTAGCCTGCCGACCGCAATACACATATATGTTGCGGTCTACAAGTGGTTTACCGGGATTATGGCTGAATATATCAGCCATAATCCCGGTAAACCACTTGCAGACCGCAACATATATGTGTATTGCGGTCGGCAGGCTAAGATGGAAGATATGAAGATATCAGCCATAACCCCGGTACCATTCTTTTCAGCAGACAGACAGTTTCCGAAGTGGCGGGAGGGGACGTACCCCTCCCGCTGCTCGTGGTGCTTCTTGAGTTTACCGTTACCGCCGGTTTGCCCGAGAAATGATCTGATGGTGTGGCCGTCTGCTCCCATAGGAGCCAAATAAATATAGTCAAATGAGCTTTGGCTGTACTTCTCTTTTAAGTGTACATCTGATTTACAATTACATTTTACTTTTTTTTCTCTTCCTGTACTTACATTGTATCCCACATTGCTGTACATCAAGGTTATGCTGGAAATCTATTTTTTCTATATTTGCAACAAGTGAATTGAAGGCCGCGTTCACTAATTCTTCCTATACTGTGAATCACATTGTTTTACACTATTTGCTGCTTTATGTTGTTTTTTGAAAAACATAAAGAATAAAAAATACCTTGATGAATAATATATCACAATTTGTGTTCTCTTTCTTTAGAAAGCAGCCTAAATAGAAAGGCCTGTCCCCTGCCAGCATGCTGCAGAGAATGACCCTTGCTCTCTGTGTGAAAGCAGTGGTCTCTCTGCAGGGATATGACTTGCCCCCTGCTGAGTTAGACCTATAGCTTTGCGGTAAGCAAATTTCATGTTCTCTGCTGAGTGGAAAACTCTAGATCCTACTCAGCAAGGGGAATGTTGAACTTCTGCAGACAGACCACTGCTTCCTCAAAGGCAGCAAGGATCCTTCTCTACAGCATGCTGGCAGAGGACAGGCTTTTTTAACTCAGGCCATGGCTCTTTTCTCTCCCCTTCCCTGTGTGACAAGCTGGAGCTATGACCGTTGCCCCAGGTTTCCTGTTTTACCGTGACTCCTTTCTCTTGCAGCTACCCTTGCATGCAGTGACTAGAGTTGTGTCTCTCTACACTGTGTGTACTAATAGAAACACACAGCACTATAGCCTAGGACTGCAAGTCGCAGTGACGTAACTAGCACCTTCAGGACCCGATGCAACAAATTATGAAGGGACCCCTTCCCTCCAAGCCCGATGGCGGAACATCAGGGCCCAGTCACAAGTGCGACCTTTGTGACCCTGTTAGTTACGCCACTGGGGTCTGTAGTTTTTATATTTTTGCTATTTTATTTTTTAATCATTTTTTTAATCATTTTATTTAATTTATTTATTATAATATTATTTTTTTATAATTTTTTACAATTTTTCTTAGGAACCCCATTTGGGGGCTTTGGTGAGATATCGGGGGTCTCAATAGACCTATGATGTTCCACCTTTGAGACAGAGAAAAGAGATTGGGGACTCAATCTCTATTTCTGCAGCCTCAGCTGCACAGAATGAATGGACAGGAATAGCTCTGTACAGAGCTTCCCATTCATTCATAAACTGAAGCATAGTAAACACAGCTTACTATGCTTCAGTTATGAATGGACAGAGTCAGTGATCAGTACTGATCCCTGACTATTCATTCAGACAAGGACACATGGCAAATTTACCGTCTCCATCCCCACTCTCCATCCTGACACCTTTCCTAAATCAGCAGCCGGCTGGAGAGGTAAGGGGGGAGGGAGGCAGAGCTGATGAGGGGGGCCAGTAGAGAGCACAGGGGGACGGGAAAGAGCACGGGGGGCCAGGGGCAGCAGAAAGAAGCTGTATAGGAGGAACATGAAGGGGGGGGGCCTGCATATAGAGGAACTGTTCTCTCTATTTTCCCCCTGTAGCCACTGAATGAGGAAGGGAGAGGATGAGAAGAAGGCATTGAGCAGCTTCAGGAGGAAAATGGAGAGATCAGTTGCTCTATATGCAGCTGCCCCCACTGCTTCTCCTATCCTGGAGTATGGGGCTGGGACACAATTGCAACCCCTGTAGGTACGTCCCCTGGCAAGGCACTTCCCTGCTCCTTCTTCCTCATCTCCCATCCCTTCTCCAAGCTAGAAGACTGTTTGGAGACTGCACTGTCCACTGTTAACTCTTTCCTCTGAAGAGCGCAAGTTCAGGAAAGCAGCATTGAGAGAGCAGGAGCCAACAGCCCTGAAAGTTGTAAACTGCAAGGGCTGGGGTAAGAATTAAAGAAAAAAATGTTTATTTTTTGTTCTCAATGTGTTAAGATAAAGAACACTGAGGGGTTATTACTACTTAAAGATCAGTTATTTTCACTTGCTCTCAGCTGTAAACTTATCTCTCTCTTCCTTTCATGCTCCAGGATCATAGCGGCTCTCTCCACAGAGGAACGCAGCCTGTTCAGAGAAAGAATCCGTTTCCTAGATAAGAAGATCCAGCCGGGTCTTACTAAGCTACACTGGTCTTCCAAGGGAGCATCAAGTGCCTTCATTAATGATTGTCTCCTGCATGCAAGCGAGGTGAGCATACTATGAGTGATTTCCAGCTGCATGCAAGGCACATATAGGCAACCTTAAGATGACATAACTGATTGCCTACTGCACTGTCATCAGTGATGAAGAGTCAGGGACAGACTGAGGAAGGTGTGGGTCCCCAATACTCTCCATTGACATTTGCTGTCTGGTCCTTGGTTTAGGTATCCGACTGTAGTTAGTATGTTTGCCTTAAATTGCTTATTCTTGGGTTCAGCTCCCACAAAGTCAGCACAGAGTTTGTGTGTTTTCTCAGATTTGTGTGGGGTCTCTTTGGGATTTCTAATTGACTTTTATAAGCCAAAAGCAGACAGAGTGAACTCTGGTGACTGGTGAGGGTAGTGATCAAGAGGCAGCAGAAGAGTTGGAGGAAGCACAGATCCACAGAATGAATGAAGTAGAAGCAGGGAGATCCTTGCACTGCAAGTCCTCAGGTACAGCTTCCTCTCCAGCAAGGAGAACATTGAGCAGCACAAGGGATATATCACCAACCCTCATTCCAAATCTGGTGAGACTCACTGCCAAAGGCAATCTTAGATGATTTAACACTGTAGATATTTTATTTATTTTTAAAATTCTTTTATTGTGGCAAAGCTTCTCAAATACAATTCGTCAAGCCATTGTTTTCCAATCCAGGAAAAAAAAACAATAATTTATCATTGGGGATATAGAAATACCATGTAAAAAAAAAGGCCATAAAGTAATATTGACAACTTGCCATCAACAGCTTTACATAGATTATTGATAATACTCAACAGATTAAAGGAGCCACAGGTGCGCTGACAGAACCAATTCTTATGAGATTGTCAATAGGAGAGATCATGAGACTTATACATGACACTCATACATTAGTGAGAGGTAGACAAGTTTTCATGATTGGAAAGAGAAGAGATGGGTGATAAAGAAAAGAGAAAAAGGAAGAGAAAAAGAAAGGTAGATTAGGGAAAAAATTGGGGGGGGGGGTATTATAGAGGAAATAGAAAAATGCAGTGAAGGGCACTTTCCAGAGGGGCGGCACCACAGAGGGCCATGAAGGCGGATCCAGAATCTGCAAACTGACTCCGCTCGGCGTCGGATCAGAGTGGGCAACATCCTGCATGTAGGCATCTCTACAAGTGAAGTATCTCCAGGGCCTCCACCTTTCTTTGAACTGTTCTTCATAGTTGTGAAGAGTAGCTGTCAGTTCTTCCATATGATGGATATCATTGATTTTGGAATACCACAGGACTCTGGTAGGCGGTCGAGTCTACTTCCACAAAGCAGGAACGCAGGCCTTCGCGTGTGTTAAGTAACTGCATGGTAAGGGATTTGTTATATTTCTGGATGGGTCTCTCCGTCCAGTGGAGTAAACAGGCTGCCGGATTCCCTGTTAGGTCTACAGAGGTCAAATATTTAGTGGTCGTCACCTCCTCCCAAAACGGCCTTAAACTGGGACATGACCAAAAAATATGGTACATCGTGCCCACTTCTCCATTGTATTGTCAACACATTTCAGATGAAGGCACGTATACCCTGTGCCGAAGACGTGTAGGGGAGGGGCAGGACGGAGCTTTCTACACACAGATAGGCAGAGGATTGTACACCGCACCGCACACCACAGGATTCATCTGTATTGCATACTTTGGATAGGATGGTGCACTGACGCACCCAAGCATTGTGAGTACCCTCCTGGAGGGATTGTTTTTATGGCTTTTCAAATAAATTCCTGGCGGTATTATGCTATGAGTCTCTTTTCTTTCATATATGTCACCATTTGAGCGTGGTACAGATCATCACCAGCAGACCCTGTATGAGCCCTGGAGTGGCTCTAATGCATGTCTTGACACTGTTTAGCCACTGTGTCACACGCTCTAAGGTGAGCGCATTATCCATTGGGGGTCACTGGAGAGCACTGCAGCATGCCATAACGTGCACATCTCTTAAGAAGAGCATGAGGAATATTTAGCACTTTTTCATAAATACAAGCATGAGGAATGCCTGCTATTCGTTTGGACACTATTGTGCACTTTGATTTATATACTCTTGTGAATGGTTTGGACTGAGATATATTCATTTGTATAAATTGGTTTCGGACACTTTATTTATCAAGTAGCACTTATATATACTTATATATATTTTTGTTAATTATTTAAAGGATTTTTTTCTTTTCTCTCTCACATTTTTTTTTTTTTTTTTTGCATGTTGCATGTTACTATTTATTTATATATTCAATTGTGGATTTCTTTCTCGAACATCACGGGACACAGAGCCACAGTAATTACTGATGGGTTATATAGGTATCACTGGTGATTGGACACTGGCACACCCTATCAGGAAGTTCAACCCCCTATATAATCCCTCCCCCTTGCAGGGATACCTCAGTTTTTACGCCAGTGTCTTAGGTGATGGACGTGTAAAGATGTCCTGTGCTGAGCTCCAAAGGGAATATCCTAAGATCCTATACTGGGGCAAGCCAGGCGAACCGGATCCATTCAAAGTGTCTTTTCATGGTCGAATTGAATGGTACCCGGGCCTCGTGTCCGAAGAAACGAGGTTTTACCCGTAATGCTTCTCTTTTTAGAGAGCTGGACCCCGCAGATCAGAAAATGGCTTTAAACTTCCTAATTTCTGGCGAGGTGCTTTACGGTCCCAGAACTGTTGGATCCCCCTACTGATGGGGGCCCCAGTCTCTGACGGTTTTTTCAAACGGAGCCCACCGTGAGAGGTGAAGATTGGGTCTGTGTAAACAGCACCCTGCGGCTGGATAAGGTAAGAGGAGATTCCACAGAATTTTTGAGTTCTAGTGGCTTTTCTCCTTTAAGGTAAATGCATGCTATGCCTATTGTGACCACCGGGGGCTGCCAAAAGCACAAACCTACACATGCTGATTCTGTCTCAGGTGTTGTAATCGCTGATTATGTCCCAGCGTCTCAAGCAGGCTGCAAACAGGTAAGGTGGAAGGGGGGATTTCTCATGTTTGAATGTTCCCCCCCAGGCTAGAGAGGGGCCACAGGGGTCTAGAAAGTGGTTATACCACCCGGGCTCTGCGGCCTAATGGCCACCATCTCTGAAGATAGCCATTCAGGCAGATCTTGTTACCAGCCTCCCTCCTTCCCCCCCAGCCTTTCTCCAGAAGCATGACAGGAGAGTCGGCAGTGCGGGAAGCGCTAGTTTTTTTCAAAACTCGAGGGGGGGGGGGGCGGTAGAGGAGGGGGCGGGACGTCAGCACAGAGTGCTTAGACTCCCACTCAGGCCAGCTGCAGGCTATTAAAGGCACTCTGTACAGGTGCACTCAGCCTTCTGAGAGACACAGAGCTGACGGTCGCATGTAAGGTGGGACACAGGCATTCTCCTAGGCAGCATTTACTGAAGTAACACCAGACTGAGCATTGGGTAGCAAGGCTTTTAGCCAGACTACATCGCTCAGCGGGCAGTGTTCATTTGTATACCTCACACCTTGTTGCTTTGCACTATGGGTAGAAGAGGTTCAAGCACCCCAGAAACCAGAGACACTAGGGGATCTGGTTCAGGTTCTGAGGGCCCCCTGTCGGCAGCATCCTCCCCCCTAAAGATGGGCCAGGGACGGCTAGCCGGGGAGAGCCATCGGGGTCAGGGGCTACACCTGCCTCTGGCACTTCAGCCCCTGTATATATTACACAAGAGGTTTTTTCCTCAACCATTAATGGTCTAGAGGAAAGATTAATGGCCGTGATTACGTCTTCACTCAGTGGAAGAAAACGCACTAGGCTTTCCTCTGTTCCCCAAGACCCTCAGACAGAGGAGCTCTGGGATAAAGGAGATGAATCCCTTTCAGAGGATCGGGATGGGACGGATGATTCCTCTTCGGGGGAATCAGGTGGAGAGGGACCCTCTGCAACTTCCCAAGAGGAGAAAGTCTTAGTGCAGATCCTCACTGGATTGGTCCGCTCCACATTTAAGTTGCCCATACCTGAAACTGCTAAGGAATCCTCTTCTGCTTTGGGGTCACTGAAACCTTTCCAAGCAGCACATGCTTTTCCTGTTCATACTTTACTTGAAAAGCTCATTTATTCTGAGTGGGATCACCCAGACAAACGTTTTTTTCCGCCGAGAAAGTTTTCAACACTTTATCCGATGGAAGAAAAGTTTATTAAAATGTGGGGAATACCGGCTATTGATGCCGCCATTTCCTCCGTAAATAATAGCCTGACTTGTCCTGTAGACAATGCTCAGATGCTCAGGGATCCTGTAGATAAGAGGATGGAATCCCTATTGAAGGATGTTTTCTCCTTAGCAGGATCAGTGGCCCAACCTGCAGTAGCAGCGATTGGAGTCTGTCAATACTTAAGAGACCATGTTAAGCAGGTCATCAAAGTATTACCTGAACAGCAGGCCCAGGGGTTTGCTAACCTTCCAGCGGCCTTATGCTTTGTGGTTGACGCCATTAGAGATTCTATCGTGCAAACCTCCCGTCTTTCACTGGGGTTGGTGCATATACGTAGAATCCTATGGTTGAAAAATTGGTCAGCCGAAGCACCATGTAAGAAGCTACTGGCTGGGTTTCCATTTCGTGGTGCAAGGTTGTTTGGAGAGGACTTGGATAACTATATCAAGAGAATCTCTTGTGGGAAAAGCACTCTCTTACCTGTCAAGAAGAAGAGTAAGCGTCCCTCTTTCAAACGGACTCTTTCCCCAGCGCCGGGGGCTTCAGCCTCCAGGCAGTCTCGACGGCCGCCTCCATCGGGGTCCAGAGACAAGAGTCAACCCCAGGGACAAAAGAAGTCCTGGGGAAAGAAGCCTACTAGGCAAAACACTAAGACCTCTGCATGAGGGGGCGCCCCCGCTCACTCGAGTGGGGGGAAGACTACGACAGTTCTCAGAGCTCTGGCACGAGGACTTCCAGGACAGAGGGGTAGTCTCCACGGTAACCTTAGGGTACAAGCTGGAGTTTCAGGAATTCCCTTCTCCTCGGTTCCTCAGATCAAATGTTCCCAGAGACCCAGAGAAGAAGCAGTCGCTCCTTCTAGCGTTAGAGCGACTTTTGTCGCAGGAGGTCATTATGATAGTTCCCGCAAAGGACCAGGGATTGGGCTTCTATTCCAACCTTTTTACGGTCCAAAAGCCAAATGGGGATGTCAAGCCCATTTTGGACTTAAGGGATCTGAACCGATTCCTAAGGATTCAATCCTTCCGCATGGAATCAATTCGAACAGGAGTTCCCACCCTGCAGGGAGGAGAATTTCTGGCATCAATAGACATCAGAGATGCATATCTGCATGTGCCCATTTTTCCTGCTCATCAGAAGTTTCTGCGCTTCGAGGTAGGAGGGCGCCATTTCCAGTTTGTGGCTCTGCCTTTCGGGATAGCCACTGCACCTCGAGTGTTCACAAAGATCTTGGCTCCTCCTCTGGCCAGATTAAGGGCTCAGGGTATAGCTGTCATAGCATACCTAGACGACCTGCTCTTGATAGACCGGTCGGTAGCCTCTTTGAATGGAAACTTGAGGACCACGGTCAGGTATCTAGAACACCTGGGTTGGATCCTCAACTTAGAAAAGTCTTTCCTAAAACCAGTAAGAAGACTGGAGTATTTAGGTCTGATTATAGATACAAGCCAGGAGAAAATATTTCTACCCCAGGCAAAGATCACTGCTTTGAGAGAGCTGATTCTGACAGTAAGGACCAAGAAGGGTCCCTCAGTCCGCCTTTGTATGAGGCTACTAGGGAAGATGGTGTCTTCATTCGAAGCAGTTCCCTATGCTCAGTTTCACTCAAGAATGCTGCAACACAGTATTCTGTCGACCTGGAACAAGAAGGTTCAGGCATTAGACTTTCCGATGCACCTGTCGCATACGGTGCGTCAGAGCCTCAATTGGTGGCTCATACCCGAAAACCTGCAGAAGGGGAAATCCTTTCTACCGGTTACCTGGACGGTGGTAACAACAGATGCCAGTCTGTCAGGTTGGGGAGCAGTTCTGGAACAGGCTGCGGTCCAAGGGGTATGGTCCAAGACAGAGAGGACCTTACCCATCAACATTCTGGAGATCCGGGCGATACATCTAGCTCTAAAGGCCTGGACTATCAGGCTACAGGGTTGTCCGGTCAGGATCCAGTCCGACAATGCCACACAGTGGCTTATGTCAATCATCAGGGAGGCACCCGGAGCCGAGCTGCTCAAAAAGAGGTGAACCAGATCTTAGTCTGGGCAGAGATGCATGTGCCATGCATATCGGCAGTTTTCATCCCGGGAATAGAGAATTGGCAGGCGGACTATCTAAGTCGCCAGCAGTTACTTCCAGGGGAATGGTCTCTGCATCCCGACGTCTTTTGGGCCATATGCCAAAGATGGGGGGTTCCAGATGTAGATCTCTTTGCATCCCGATTCAACAAAAAGATAGACAGATTTGTGGCAAGGACAAAAGATCCTCTTGCATGCGGGACGGATGCGTTGGTGATTCCGTGGCATCGGTTCTCACTGATTTACGCATTCCCGCCTATTCTGCTACTACCACGACTCCTTCGCAGGATCAGGCAGGAAAGGAAGTCGGTACTTCTGGTGGCCCCCGCTTGGCCCAGAAGGACTTGGTATGCAGAAATAGTAAGGATGACGGTAGGTTCCCCGTGGACCCTACCGGTACGCCCAGACCTGTTATCTCAAGGTCCAGTGTTCCATCCTGCCTTACAAACGCTAAATTTGATGGTTTGGCTATTGAGACCCACGTTCTGAAGAGTCGTGGGCTCTCAGGTCCTGTCATATCTACCTTGATTAATGCAAGGAAGCCAGCTTCCAGGATGATTTATCATAGAGTCTGGAAGGCTTATATAACCTGGTGTGAATCCAGAGGTTGGCATCCCAGGAAATATGTCATAGGTAGAATCCTTGATTTTCTACAGATGGGATTAGAGATGAAGCTGGCCTTGAGTACCATCAAGGGCCAGGTCTCTGCTTTATCAGTATTATTTCAGCGGCCACTTGCTTCGCATTCTTTGGTCCGAAACTTTATGCAGGGGGTGATGCGTCTTAATCCTCCGGTTAAAGCGCCCCTAAACCCCTGGGACTTGAATTTGGTCCTGGCTGTGTTACAGAAACGGCCTTTTGAACCAATAAGTCAGATTCCTTTGGTCTTGTTGACAAGGAAATTAATTTTTCTGGTGGCCATCTCTTCTGCTAGAAGAGTATCAGAATTAGCAGCTCTTTCCTGTAAGGAGCCTTATTTGATTATACACAAGGATAGAGTGGTACTACGCCCTCATCCTAGTTTTTTACCGAAGGTGGTTTCTGATTTTCATTTAAACCAAGACATTGTTCTACCTTCCTTTTTTCCAGATCCCTGTTCTCCGGAAGAGAGATCTCTACATTCGTTGGATGTAGTAAGAGCAGTTAAGGCCTATCTAGGGGCAACTACTCAGATTCGCAAGACGGATGTTTTGTTTGTGCTGCCAGAGGGTCCCAATAGAGGACAGACAGCGTCAAAAGCTACCATTTCTAAATGGATTCGACAGTTGATCATTCAAGCTTACGGTTTGAAACAGAAGATTCCTCCGTTTCAGATCAGGGCACATTCCACAAGGGCTATTGGTGCTTCTTGGGCAGTGCATCACCGGGCCTCTATGGCTCAAATCTGCAAGGCCGCAACCTGGTCTTCAGTTCATACATTCACCAGATTCTATCAGGTGGATGTGAGAAGGCATGAGGATATCGCCTTTGGGCGTAGTGTGCTGCAGGCAGCGGTACAGGGTCCTCAGGTCTGATTGCACCCTACTTGGTCGTGGTTCTCCCCCCTCAGGTAGCATTGCTCTGGGACATCCCATCAGTAATTACTGTGGCTCTGTGTCCCGTGATGTTCGAGAAAGAAAATAGGATTTTTTAAAACAGCTTACCTGTAAAATCCTTTTCTTTCGAAGGACATCACGGGACACAGAGGTCCCGCCCCTCTTCTAATACACTATATTGCTTGGCTACAAAACTGAGGTATCCCTGCAACTGGAGGGATTATATAGGGGGTTGAACTTCCTGATAGGGTGTGCCAGTGTCCAATCACCAGTGATACCTATATAACCCATCAGTAATTACTGTGGCTCTGTGTCCCGTGATGTCCTTCGAAAGAAAAGGATTTTACAGGTAAGCTGTTTTAAAAAATCCTATTTTTAGTCACTTTCTTCACAGGTGTTTGACACTGTTTGTAATTTTCAATATTGTATAGATTTATCATATTCTTTGTTCACGTATTTATAGCCTTTAGCGCATGCACATATATTTATTTTATTTTGGCATATACACGGTATGGAACGTGGTTAGTGTGTGCAGCTGAATTAGGTTCATTTATTCACATTGGAGGCATTAACCCATTTGTGGCTCACAAGATTTTAGCACTATTTTTTAAACTGGGACATGATCAAAAAATATGGTACATCGTGCCCACTTCTCCATTGTATTGTCAACACATTTCAGGGACTGTGCTGTCAAGTTTGTGTAATACGTAAGAAACTCTGTACCACCTGGGGAATATTTTGTATCCGACTTCCTGGTACTGATTTGTAATGGATGATTTATGGGCCAAGAGGAAGACTTTTTCAACTTGTCGTGGTGTAAGCTCGATACCCAGATCTGTTTCCCAATGGCGGACAAAAGTTGGGACCAGTTCATCTGAGCGGGTCGCTAAGTGATCATAAAACAGTGATTGCACAATGATTAAAAAGGTGTGTGTGTGTGTGTAAACGTGGGGTGTAGTGAGCTTTCTGAAAATTCTGCAAGTAGTGTCGAAGTTAAAGAGTGCTCCAGTCATCCAGATGTGGATCTGAGAGCCTGGAGATGTCTGAGTTAGAGGTAAACCTGCCCTGCGGCCATACATCCCCAAGGCAAGAGCTTCCTTGTTGGCCAATTCTCCTGAGGTTTCTGCTCATGAGATCAGGAGTGAAATCTGGATTTCCTATGATGGGTGTCATTGGTGAGGGGAGCAGGGCTAAATATGTGGAATGGAAGACTGACCTAACTATAGCGAGTGTGGCACCTAGGTGGTTCTGCCTACACTTTAGTTAAGGTATTAAGATCAAGGTACAGGACGTACCCTGCTATTTTTAAGGAGGAATTCAAGACACGGGGTTCATCTTTTAGGGTACTGCCTGGGCACAATTAACATTTCTAGATGATCCATATAACATAAAATATCTTGACATTTTGAGTCCAGGTTCACTTCCCTGCGCAGAAGTAATATAGCAGAGGGAAGGGCAGATCTAGGTGCCAGTTAGGCTCTGTTGTAGTGCACATGTGCTGATAGGGAACATACTGGCAGAATGAGAGGGCAGAGTGATATGCTGATTTCAACTGTGTTTTTAATTTGGTATTGGTAGGAACAAATTATCCATCATTTTTTTATTCATGATGTATATACTGTATATTGGGTATGGTAATTTTCTTTTTGAAGCTTTCTATAAATGTAGAAATCGATTAAGAAACTTCCCTTGCTTTAGTTGACTTTTCTTTTGTTCCTTCCAGATCCAGCAAATTGTAGACAACTATAAAGCCTCCAACTTGAACATCTCCCATTGCGCTCAGATGATCAGTGTATCACTTTTGCTGCACATTGATGGAAACCGAGTCTTCCGTGATATGGAGTTCCAGGAAGCTCAGGAGGAACATCGCCGGGCTGTGCAGAGCCACCTGCAGAAACTTCATGAGGAGATCTGCTCCTTTATGAGGACCACATATGAGGTTTTGAAGGCAGATGGACCAGAGGTACTTTAAAATTGTCCCCATCAAGTTTCTCTTCTCAGGGTTTTTTTTTTATCATTCCATGCAGAGAGATCAGACATGGATTGTTTGTCCAAAAAAAATGCAATTAAGGCTTTGCTGATTCGAGAGCCTTAGGTCTGACCCAGCAGGGTGTGTGTCTGACATCTGCAGAGAGACCACTGCTTCCTGACAGGGACCTAGGGACCTTTTTTTACAGCATGCTGGCAGGGAAAAGACTTTTCTAGGCTGTGGCTGCTTTCTAAAATAGGACCTATATGACATTGAACACTTTTTTTGTTTTAATGCACCTGGAATGTATTTAGTGTATCTAAAATGGTGTAAAGTGGTTGTAAAGGCTCAAGGTTTTTTACTATCATGCATGCCTCCCAGCCCCTCCAATAGTTACCTGAGCCCCATCAAAATCCAGCGATGTGTACGAGACCAGCGGCTCTCCTGGGTCTCTACCTTCTCATTGGCTGAGACAGCAGCAGAAGCCATTGGCTGCAGGTACTGTTGTACTGAAATTATTGGAATAGCAGTTTCATTGATCAATGTTATTCTATTGAAATCATGATTTAATTTTCCATAAAAAAAAACATTGGTTAGCAGACAGACATTTGGTTTTTACCTTCCACCAGTTCCTCTAAAATCAAGCAATTAATATGACTGTTCCTACAGGTCCAGCAGCACTGGATTTTCTACACAAAGAAGATAGACCATCTGGTGGAAGAGGCTTTCAGACTGAACATCAAATGGTCCCTTCAAGAACTGTCCAACGCCATCAATGGAGACAGTAAAACCTCCCCGAGCCCTCTCTTCCAGGTCATGGTGATACTACAGAATGACTTTCCGGGCTCCACAGCTGAGGTAAGAGTGCTGCCATCTTTCCTTTCAAAGAACAATGTGGATCGTATCTATAAAGTTGTATGCATTTCTTCTAGACCAGTTGTCTTCAAACCGCAGCCCGTGGGCTGGATGTGGTCCTTTGCCTGCCTTTATCCGGCCCTTGGGGCACCATGCCATCCACAGACACCAATTATGGGGCACCATTCTTCCCACAGACACCAATTATGGGGCACCATGCCATTCACAGACACCAATAATGGGGCACCATGCCATCCACAGACACCAATTATGGTGGCACTATTCCTCCCACAGACCCCAATGATGGGACACCATGCCATCCACAGATACCAATTATCGGGCACCATGCACCCATAGACACCAATAATGGGGAAACATGCCTCGCACAGACACCAATTATGGGGCACCATTCCTCCCACAGACACCAATGATGGGGCACCATGCCATCCACAGACCCCAATTATGGTGGGACTATTCCTCCCACAGACACCAATGATGGGGCACTATGCCATCCACAGATACCAATTATCGGGCACCATGCATCCATAAACACCAATAATAGGGCACCATGCCTCGCACAGACACCAATTATGGGGCACCATTCCTCTCACAGACACCAATGATGAGGCACCATTTCTCCCATAGACACCAATAATGGAGCTCCCACTGACACCAATGATGGGGCACCATTCCTCCCACAGACACCAATAATGAGGCACCATTTCTCCCACAGACACCAATAATGGGATACCATTCCTCCCACAGACACCAATGATGGGACATCATTCCTACCTTGAATCCAAACAATGGGGCACCATTCCCCTCACTATTACCAACAATACAGCACTAAAACCAATGATGGGGCACTGTTTACTCTCAGTGACACCAGGCCTTTTTTTAAACCTGCTGCCCACAGTTTGGCCCCCTAAAGCCTGAAAGACAGTAAATGGGCCCTTTGTTGAGAAAGTTTGCAGATTTCTGTTCTAGACCAACCAGTAAACAAATATGGGAGCTCACCTGTTATTCATGGTTACCATATTTTCTAAACTAAATCTGGGCACACCCTACTAGTCACTCCAACTTTTAACTACACCCACAAAATCACACCCATATGTGGAGCCAAACTCCCAATATCACACCCCTATTTTGGATACTCTTTGAAACAACTGGTCACAGATTTGTGGAACAAGAGGCAGATATTCAAGGAATAAAAACAAAGTACCATGGGCACCACAAGAAGTGAATGGTGAATTGTGGGTGTGGCCAAGCGTGAGGGGCTTAAATGATATGGCTTAATAAAACCTAAGCCACCCCTGGTGAAGGGGGGGGGTGCATCAGTGCCGCGCCGCCCGGAGGGAGAGGGGGTAGTGCTGGTTGTTTGCCGCCCCACAGAAGAAAAGTCCACCAGCTGCTACTGCTGATCACTGTATTAGTGTCACTGGTCCCCAAAAAAGCATCAAAAGTGTCAGTGTCCAATTTGTCCACCGCAATATCGCAGTCCTGCTATGAGTCGCTGATCGCCGCTGTTACTAGTAAAAAATAAATACATAAAAATATCCCATAGTTTGTGGACGTTATAACTTTTGTGCAAACCAATTAATATACACTTATTGGAATTGTTTTACCAAAACTATGTAGCAGAATACATATTGGCATAACTTGATGAAGAAATTAGATTTTTCACATTTTTTTTAATTGAATATGTTTTATAGCAGAAAGTCAAAAAAATATTTTTTTTATTCATAATTGCCGGTCGTTTTATGTTTATAGCGCTGAAAATAAAAATTGCAGAGTTGATCAAGTACCACCAAAATAATTTGTGGGGAAAAAGGGACAAAAATTTTATTTGAATACAGTGTCGCACGACCGTGCAATTGTCAGTTAAAATAACGCAGTGCCGTATCACAAAAAATGGCCTGGTCATGAAGGGGGGTAAACTCTCTGGAGCTAAAGTGGTTAATTATGACTCCATGGAGTCATGATCAAGCACTAGAGCAGCGCCAACTGCATTGACTTTTCTCTTTCCCCATGGGGTTTGGTTGCTGTATGATGTCATTTTATGCTTATTAATAAAGATAAATCGATTTTGTAGTGAAGCCATCCAGATTTCTTCTCATCCACACTGTTCAGCATGACGAGCTGGGCTTGCACCCGAATGGGAGGGATGTGTGTGGGATCTCGAGTAACAGACCGATCTGGCTGCGTTTGATGGCACAGTGGCGGAAATTGATGGGCACAGTGGCTGCGTTTGATGGCACAGTGGCTGCGTTTGATGGGCACAGTGGCTGCGTTTGATGGGCACAGTGGCTGCGTTTGATGGGGCACAGTGGCTGCATTTGATGGCACAGTGGCTGCGTTTGATGGGCACAGTGGCTGCGTTTGATGGGCACAGTGGCTGCGTTTGATGGGGCACAGTGGCTGCGTTTGATGGGGCACAGTGGCTGCGTTTGATGGGGCACAGTGGCTGCGTTTGATGGGGCACAGTGGCTGCGTTTGATGGGGCACAGTGGCTGCATTTTATGGGCACAGTGGCTGCATTTGATATCACAGTGGCTGCGTTTGATGGCACAGTGGCGGCAATTGATGGGCACAGTGGCTGCGTTTGATGGGCACAGTGGCTGCGTTTGATGGGCACAATGGCTGCGTTTGATGGGGCACAGTGGCTGCATTTGATGGGGCACAGTGGCTGCATTTGATGGCACAGTGACTGCGTTTGATGGCACAGTGGTGGCAATTGATGGGCACAGTGGCTGCGATTGATGTTTTTTTTTCAGAATTTTTCAGTTTGTTTGCGCTCCCCCAAAAATTTTGAACACCAGCCGCCACTGCATACAACACAGATCTCTTAAACTTAGTGTCTTCTGAATAATCATTTCTAACCACTTTCTATTTGGTTGGCAATTATCCAAGTTAATAGAACTAACAGATGTGCCCTGTCTCCATAAGGCACCCCACTTTGGGTACTCTGGAGCTTCAAGTTCAGTCCCTTTTCTGTTTATCCTACTAGCCGAGATCTACTGGCTTTGCTGGTCTGTGGTGTGGTGTTCCCCTTTGGGGCTGGGCTGAGTGCCCTTTGTGAGTGAATGGACTTGATCCCCTTGCCCCTTACCTCCTGGAATCTTGGCTGATCTACGTTGGCAAAAAATCCTTGTTTTTAAATGATGCGGCTGCTTAGGATATTGTAATATATCCATATGATACTAGTGTTTTACCCATAACCACTCACCCCTGAAGAAGAGGAATAACGCTATAACTTGAAACGCGTTGAGTATACTCTGTACATGTGTGTTTCACCAGACAGAGCAAGTGGTTGTATGTTCTGAAATTACTGTGCACCATCTTGCATCTGCATCAACTGTACTTGTACAACTATATATTTTCAACTTCCTGTTTTAACCATTTTTAATAAAATGTATTTTTTATATTAAATACTTGATTATTTTGGAGCTTCTGCCCTTAAAAGTCCTACTAGAGGGATCTCTTTGGTAGCTTGTTTGAATTAGGGATGCGGGCACTACCTCCTACTTTTTCCAAACAGCATTCAGCATATCTTCAATTCTCAGCCAGTGTCATTAGTATAGTGACAGTGCATATTATTTTAGCACTGATCACCAGTGGCGGCCTGTGCATTGTGGGCGTACGGGTGCCGCGCTCCCTAACACCTCCGCTGCCCTCCCTATCCATGTGCCTGGTCCCTTTCAGGACACCGGGCACATGAATTCCTATGATGGGGGTGGGCGGGGGTGTGTTTTTTGAATCACCTGATTCAAGCCAGAGGCTCTAATAGGCTTCAAAATAGGGTGGGCTTGGGGCGCAGAGAGTGCACCCCGATCCCACCCTGTTGTGTGACCATAGTGAATGAATTTTCGCTATTTTCACACTACAGTTACTCGCCGCCAATCAGGAGGCAGGTAAGTGAGACCTGTTTTCCGATTGGCCAATCCTATTGGATGCCTAGCGCTGTGGAATAGGAGACACGCTGGATCCTGACCCGCCGCTGCCGATGCCCGAAGGACACAGCAGGAGAGGAGGACACAGCAGGAGGAGGACACAGCCCGCTGCATAGTAAGTGACTGACCTCCCGGGGGGGTAGCCCCGTGGCCACCCCTGGTGAAGGGGGGGGGTGCATCAGTGCCGCGCCGCCCGGAGGGAGAGGGGGTAGTGCTGGTTGTTTGCCGCCCCACAGAAGAAAAGTCCACCAGCTGCTACTGCTGATCACTGTATTAGTGTCACTGGTCCCCAAAAAAGCATCAAAAGTGTCAGTGTCCAATTTGTCCACCGCAATATCGCAGTCCTGCTATGAGTCGCTGATCGCCGCTGTTACTAGTAAAAAATAAATACATAAAAATATCCCATAGTTTGTGGACGTTATAACTTTTGTGCAAACCAATTAATATACACTTATTGGAATTGTTTTACCAAAACTATGTAGCAGAATACATATTGGCATAACTTGATGAAGAAATTAGATTTTTCACATTTTTTTTTAATTGAATATGTTTTATAGCAGAAAGTCAAAAAAATATTTTTTTTTTCATAATTGCCGGTCGTTTTATGTTTATAGCGCTGAAAATAAAAATTGCAGAGTTGATCAAGTACCACCAAAATAATTTGTGGGGAAAAAGGGACAAAAATTTTATTTGAATACAGTGTCGCACGACCGTGCAATTGTCAGTTAAAATAACGCAGTGCCGTATCACAAAAAATGGCCTGGTCATGAAGGGTGGTAAACTCTCTGGAGCTAAAGTGGTTAATTATGACTCCATGGAGTCATGATCAAGCACTAGAGCAGCGCCAACTGCATTGACTTTTCTCTTTCCCCATGGGGTTTGGTTGCTGTATGATGTCATTTTATGCTTATTAATAAAGATAAATCTATTTTGTAGTGAAGCCATCCAGATTTCTTCTCATCCACACTGTTCAGCATGACGAGCTGGGCTTGCACCCGAATGGGAGGGATGTGTGTGGGATCTCGAGTAACAGACCGATCTGGAGCAGTGTTGCATTGTTTATAGTATCAGCAGGAGGTGTGTTGGACCTTTGCAGAGAGACCACTGTTTCTACACAGGGATCATGGGTCTCACTCTGCAGCATGCTGGCAGAGGACAGGCTTTTCTACTCAGGTTTTGGCTGCTTCATAAAGACAATATATTCATATTCTGTTGTGATGTAGCTGGAATGTATGCTATATTACCAAAAGTATTGGGACGTCTGCCTTTACACGCACATGATTTTTAATTGCATCCCAGTCTTAGTCCGTAGGGTTCAATATTGAGTTGGCCCACCCTTTACAGCTATAACAGCTTCAACTCTTCTGGGAAGGCTGTCCACAAGGTTTAGGAGTGTGTCTATGGGAATGTTTGACCATTATTCCAGAAGCGCATTTGTAAGGTCAAGCACTGATGTTGGACGAGAAGGCCTGTCTCGCAGTCTCCATTCTAATTCATCCAAAAGGTGTTCTATTGGGTTGAGGTCAGGACTCTGTGCAGGCCAGTCAAGTTCCTCCACCTCAAACTTGCTCATTGATGTCTTTATGGTCCAAATCATTTGGTGGAGGGGGGATTATGGTGTGGGGTTGTTTTTCAGGGGTTGGGTTTGGCCCCTTAGTTCCAGTGAAGGGAACTCTTAAGGTGTCAGCATACCAAGACATTTTGGACAATTTCATGCTCCCAACTTTGTGGGAACAGTTTGGGGATGGCCCCTTCCTGTTCCAACAGGACTGCACACTAGTGCACAAAGCAAGATCCATAAAGAAATGGATGAGTGAGTTTGGAGTGGAGGAACTTGACTGGCCTGCACAGAGTCCTGACCTCAATCCGATAAAACACCTTTAGGATGAATTAGAGCGGAGACTGCGAGCCAGGCCTTCTCATTCAACATCAGTGCCTGACCTCACAAATGCTCTTCTGGAGAAATGGTCAAACATTCCCATAGACACACTCCTAAACCTTGTGGACAGCCTTCCCAGAAGAGTTGAAGTTGTTATAGCTGCAAACGGTGGGCCAACTCAATATTGAACCCTACAGACTAAGGCTCGGTTCACACAGGGACGACTTGTCAGGCGACCTAGTCGCCTGACAAGTCGCCTCCCGTTCTGTGCTATGGAACCGTTCTAAGGGGAGCGACGCAAGTCGCTCCGACTTAGAAAAAGGTTCCTGTACGACTTTGGGGGCGACTTGCATAGACTTCTATACAGAAGTCGTTTTGCAAGTTGCCCGGGCAGTCGTGTGCAGGTCGCCTCGGTGAGGCGACCTGCAAGTCGTGCCACCTCTGGTGTGAACCGAGGCTTAGACTGGGATGCCATTAAAGTTCATGTGCGTGTAAAGGCAGGTGTCCCAATACTTTTGGTAATATAATGTATATAGCTGATTATAAAGGATGGTTCAATTGATCTTTAACCTAGTAGTGTCTACTAAGGCCAGAAATTTCAGTTTTGGGTAAGCTAATTTCTAATGTCTTCCTTTCTCTGTTTGATTTTCTCTATTAGGTGGAGTTCTCACCGACTCTTTTGCAATTAGCCAACATTGTGAACAGGGTCTGTTCAGAGATTCTCATTGCCATTTCCAGTTTCAAGCGTCTTCCAGATATTCTGACCAAGGAGAAGTCTTCACTGGACCCCATACACAACATCCTAGGTGCGGAAATCTGGCAACACATTTAACACAGTTTAATCTGCTTAATGTTGCCTTCCCTAGTTTCTAATTTCCCGCTCAGAAACAGGCTAATGAAGCTTTAAAAAAATACTTTTCCATTTTTATTAAATTCCCTATTTTACATAGATCCAATTATGTCATTTCTTGGTCTCTATGCTTCTCTATATGATGCTGGAAAATCATGGCTGGTGGGAGGGACCAGCAGGGTGCTGTACACAGATTCCTTCCTAGGTACTCCTATGGTGCTATCAATGGGCTGACTCTTGGGATTTATTCAAATATATGAAAATGCCTTGATGGTTGGGTGTCAGTCTGGAGGTGTGGCTCCAGACTGACATGACTAACATGAGGTGGTGTTGCCCCACGACTGACCTCCGAGGGGGTGTGGCCTGGCTGGAGTCCAGGCTGACGTTGCCACTAGAGTTGCCACCTCATCCCTTTAAACCCAAACACATATGATTTACGCAGATTCTGAAGGCTCTTTTAATGCAGGTAAGGCAACAAGTGAGTTAAATTACCACCTTAATCAGCCACAGAACCTGTATAATTCACTTGTGTTCAGGTTTAAAGGGATGAGGTGGCAACCCTAGTTGCCACTTACCACCATATCTTGGGATGCTATAGATGTGCGGTCACAGGAACATCTTCCTCCATACTGAGTTCCTAGGTAGGTTGTCAATGGCGGCCTGTCCATAGGGGGCGCACGGGAAGCTCACAGTGTGCAGTGAAATCAGAGTAAGCCATTTCAGTACAGGAGATGAGCCTGTACAACTGTGCAAGACTGAAGGGAATGCTGGAGGTCAAATTTAAAATATATTTTAGTCTTGATCATAATGGTTAAAACATTTTCTAAAAAAAACAATATTTTAAGTCCATGTCTTCACCTTCCAGAGCGCGATGAAGAGATCAAGAAGATCCAAGCTCTGATCAGTGGAGGAATGGCCACAAATGCCACCCTTCTTCAGGCCTACCAGAAGACATGGGACTCCTTCCGAATGATCTGGGAGCCCCCGAAGGACACCCTAATGCGACGCTACCGACGCCTTAACCCCATGGCGTCTGCGTTCGATGCTGATATGGTCCGGTGAGAATTTTTTATTTTGCCTGTCTAAATATTTGTTCACAAAAGAAAAAACTTTGTGGGCCATAGAGGGGCAGGGTGAAGGAAAGGGCTGGCCAATGACAGCTATGTGCTAAAAAAAAGCGAAGTACTTTTTTTTTTTTTTAATTTATATAGTTGGTTGCCCCTCCCCACCTTTCCCGCCCCTGCTGCTTTTTTTTATTCTAGGGAGAATCTGAGGCCCTGTGCATATCTTCTGAATGTGCCTATACAAATGGGGAGTATCAGGAAGCAGTGGTTTCCATGCCCGCTCTGGGAGGGCTTTGGGCACTGCAGGGGGTGTGAATGTTAAAGTGCTCAGGCTTCATTTATACATTTTTAGCAAGAGTAAAAAAGCTTTATAATAAGCCATGTGTGTCCTCTGTAGCTGTAGGCACTGTGGAGGAATTCATCCTCAAAGATCACAACATAGACTCTGAAGTCTGGTTTCAATCAGTACCTAACAGCTTAAAGTGATTGTAAGTGATAACCTTATAAAACAACTCATTCAGTTGAAAATAGAAATGAAAGGCAAAACATTTTTGTATAGATATAAATACACATTACACAGTAAATACCCTTTTCCCCTTTTTTTTCATTTTTTATATGTGATCACATTCCCTCTGTTCTTCGCTGCATAAGAGCTTGGAGGAGGAGAAGCAGCAGCACACTGAGCTTCCCAGTGAATGGCTGTGCAGTGGGGGCGTGTCAGGACAAGTCTAATCATTGGAGACCACACTGAGTTCCCAGCATAGCTAGAGAACTGACCACGGTGCGTTCTCCTGCTTAGTGTGGTCAGTTTTTAATAGAAAAGCAAGGGGACTAGGAGGAACACACACAAAGGAAGCAATAGAAAGAGAACAGGATACGTTTTCAAACAAGTATATGGTACAGCAGGCACACTTTAGGAATATGAAATGTTGGGGTAACAAACGCTTTAACCACCTCAATACCAGCATGTTACACCCCCTTCCTGTCCAGGCATTTGCTTAGTTTTCAGTGCTCTGATAGTTTGACTGAAAATTACTGCATCATGCCTTACTGTATACACATTCATATTTCTTTACCATTTATTTTAGATATAGAGGTTTCTTTTGATTGTACAGTATTTAATAATCACTGTTTTTTAAAAAAAACCTTTTTACTATATAAAGGAAAAAAAGTCTGGACGTTTTAAAAAATATCTTCTATAACATGTTCTATCGTATTTCTCAAGGCCCTAAAATGCCAGGGCAATACACCCCGAAAAAAACTATTTTTGAAAGTGAGTAGAACGCTTCATATACCAGAACCAACAATCAAATTTCCCCGGCCACAGGAACTTACCCAGTCAATCCACAGCAATCAGCATGCAAAATACCCAATCAGCCAAAAGCCTGCTATGGTGAAACGCGTTAGGGCAGTCTTTGTGTGGGGACACTTTGTATGCTACCATGCCATCTATGGTCAAAGTGCTTAGAGGTGTGCATCAGTGTGAGGCTTGTAATGTATTGGTGTTTTGGAATCAAGAGCACTGACAAGCTCCTGTGCCGGCACCCGAATGGTCAACAGCGTAGGAGAGGCTTTAGTCTGGAGCGGAGTTGTTGGCTTTGGATTACATAACAAAAGGATGATGCATAATGCATTACTGATCAAAAAGGTATATACATAACAATGCTAATGCACCCAAAATCCCCAACCTCCATGTAACACATCTCCCTAAAAACAAACCAGTGCCCTGTTTACTATGGTAACCTGTCCATGACAAGCCCTTATCTGTTGGGCTCTTCTGGCATTGGGTCTGGCATCAGGTCTCTCCCTGGTGTCTGTGCGTGGGTGTTGTGTGGTGCTGGCTGTGGCAGGTCTAGTAGACATGAGTCAGGAACCATAAACCAGACGGAGACAGAAAATGCAGTTAAAATCACATCTTTAATGAAATGGCAAAAATGACACAGTTCAGGAACGTAGTCAAAAAACAGAAGCCAGGGTTTGGATGCCAGAGCAGGTAATCAGACCATGGGTCAGGAAACCAGAAGTCAGCATAGTCAGAAGCAAAAATCAGGAACGGAATCGGAGGGGAAGTCAGAAAGGCCAAGTCATACTCGGGAGCACAGGAAGGAACGCACTGAGAGATCATAGACCACACACGGGCAAGGAGGAAATGAGCTAAGCTGCCTAAAGTGGAGTTCCACCCACTTTTACAACTCTTCAGCATCCCTCACTAAACTGCACTGTAAAAGAATTGGATATTTTTTTTTTCTCAGCACCTACTGTATATCTGCTGTATTCATTTTTCACTTCCTCCTCCCTGGCCGTGGCCCATCGCATCATTTCCTGTTTGCAATGCCTTCTGGGAAGGGGCGGCAACTTCCTCTGACACTGCCGTTGCTATGGAAACCTGACCTGAAACCTATTACACTGCTTGTGCTGCACTGAGCATGTGCGAGATCTGCAAGGATGAGATCCAGGAAGAAATACAGTCTGGCTTCAGATGCCCACACTTAAGATGGCCACGGCCTGCTGTGAGGTTTTAAAATAACAAACTACTGCTATAAACTAACAAAACAGACCTTATTTTACAGACTAACTTTACTAGAATTCATTAAGCTTGTGTATTATATGGGTATTTTTATTTAAAAAGTATAATTTCGGCCGGAACACCACTTTAAATAGCAAAAAGAGGATGGCTGTAGGTTGGACTATTGATGCAGGTTAATGGTAACCAGGTTAGTCACTGTGGTAACAATGAGTGGCTGGTAGTTAACTGACAGCTCAGCAGCTTCTGAGCACTGAAAGATCGTTAAGTAGCAGGAGCCCAGCCCTGACAACATGCTATACAGTACATATAGTGAATGCTTTAAAATGGATAGCTTGGAAATAGTTTCATTTTTAAGTACATTGGCCATCACTGCGATCCCAACACACAGAGCAAATGTGCTCTATGCTTTTTTTGTAGGCAATCTTCTACTGACAGTGCAATCACAAGCAAACTGATAACCCCCAAATTTGAGACTTTAAAGGCAACAAAAAGTCTATGAGCTAGGATAAAATATACAATGTTTATTATAACATGGTAAAAGAATGGAAAAGAAACATACAAAATAGTACAATAAAATGCGTAAACAACAGTTGAGTACTCTGTAAACAAATGACCGTACACTTCAAACTGACGCGTTTCAGAATAAAATGATTCCTTTCATCAGGGGCATAACAGCGGAAGGATGGCAGGGTGTCTTCATCCAAAGAGTACAAAACGCCAAACAACTGTTGTTGAGGATAAAAGCAAAAAGTTGTCATCCATTATCACCAGTCGGTGGACCTCCAGCAACCAACCCCTAGGAGGCTCCAAGCATCTCACACTGGAACCACCCAATAACACACCAAAAGTTGAATCAATGGTATCTAGGGTCTAGTGTAGGGTCTTACGCAAGGTCTCAGATGTGTGGTATAGGGGTTCCCCATCAAGATAGTAATGGTAAACAGTGCAATCACAGGCATTGGGAGCACGCCTGGTGTATGCATGCACATTGCTGAGAGGATGTTTTAAAGAGTTTCCTGATGGTGACAGCCACTTGTAGTAACATAATGTCATTGCAGGAACTCTGTTGGGAGAAAATGACAGCTTTGTCACCCTATACCAAATTATGCCTCAACAAGGGCCTTCACAGCAGGATCACCCAGAATTATCTTGATGGAAGCTTCAGATTTAAAAAGATGGAACATTTGAAACTACAATAACATGTTAAAGCTTATAAATTTCAGGGCCCAACAAAATGGCCGGGACCTACTCTGCAATACCCAACGCAACCTTGTATGCCGAGAGACTTTTTGTCACTCAATCCATATGTTTTACTTTGGCTAAATATTTCCTTCAGGCAACACAACACACTTTATCAGTTTTCTTTCCCGACAACCATATTTCTAGGTACAAAGAGCTGGTGAACAGTGTTCAGAAGCAGGAGACCATACAGAACATCCAGTTTGTCATGCTGGACTGCAGCCAACTCAAGTTCGCTTTGCTCCAACACTGCAACGAGTGGCAGAACAAGTTCACTGGCTTACTGAGACAAATGGCCACTGAGAAACTGGTGGAACTGCATGCTTATCTGCGCGACAATGCAGAACGGTGAGTGCACCCCGTCTGTCTTCCTTCCACAAATTGGAGTCACCTTACTTAATCACTAGGGGGGTCATTGGTTGGCCCTTTACCGCCCAGCCTCCGGAATCCCTTTAAGCAAGCCATAGATTGCATTTAATCTCAGCCAGTTCAGCAGGGACCGGCCATAATTTAAACAATCTATGGGCAGGCTTATTATACCCAAGTCGATCCATCGAACGACTTGGGTATAATCAGCACATTGGATTTTTGGCATGCGATTATTGTCAGTGGCTACAGCCACTAGAATTAACCACTGTGTTCTTCAGGCCAGGCCATTTATTGCTTGCCTTAGTCGGGTCTTTACACCCAAGGGAAGGAAGAACTGCCTGATCAAATGACCACTGCGATTGGCTGTCACAGTGGTCACGTGATCAGGAGCCAGTCCCGGCTAGAGAACGGGAGCTGTTTTTGACAGCTTGGTTACTGTACTTGGAACGCTCAGCGAACGTGCTCTCAGCAGAAACCTCCACCACCCATTGATGCATATATGCGGGGCGTGGGCATTAAAGCTCACTCTCTTTGCCGCCACACATATGTATTACACAAGAGGGAAAATATATGTTAAAGTCAGATGTAAAGTTAAAAAAAAATGTGTGTATGGGATCATACTAATTGCCATCAGCAACACTAGTTTACAGAGATCAGAACTATGCAAAGTCTTTCTTTAGTAAATGATCATCAGGTGTAGCTTCGAAAAGCATTCAATCTTGTAGCTGACGCTTGCTGCTGCTCCTCCTGAGATAAGAGATGTCTCCAGAAAAAAAAAAGCAAGAGAGGGCGCAGCTAAGTGCAGTATTATGACTCTTTAATCTGTAAAGAATACTTAAAAATTGCCACTCACATGTGAAAAGGTGAAACAAGGCACTTAAAGATTCTCAGCTGCAAAAAAAGACCATTCAGCTTGACTGGCTTGAGAAAGGGGGCATACCCCTGAAACACGTAACCACGACCACTGAGGTTCTCTCAATCTGATGACATCAGTGTTTTCCTGAGTGGGTTATGCTGGATTCCCGTCAGTATGGAGGGACCTTCAAGCAGCAAGGTTGCCTTGCCGGCTGACCAGAGCGGACTCCAGGCTGGATGGGAGAGCTGACTGGCGCTTTTGTATCTAAATATCTTTATATGCCTTGAGTATTCTTTACAGATTAAAGATTCATAATACTGCACTTAGCTGTGCCCTCTCTTTCTTTGTTTTTTGTGAAATGCAATGTGTGCTAGCCTAACTCCATTTAAATATACTCGGGGAAAAATTAACAAAAAATGGCGCAGGCATAAAGCCTGCACCACTCTTCTAAACTGAGCCTCTTACTTAATTAGGAGCAATCTGCTTTGTTTTCTTTGTCATTTGTGCAGTGGAAATGGCATAGAGAGCTGGAAAGCTGAAGCTCCTTGCTCCACCTCCCTCTGCTCACCCTCGCTCAGCTGAGAGCAAGAGGTAGGAGGAAGGCTAACCTTGACGAGGTAACAGCCAGGCATTTAGGCAGGGAAAGGATCCTATATGCAGGCTCTGCCCGTGTTGGGTGTTCATTGCCTACACAGATAGGCATGGGAGCTGTTTGCCAGGTTACCAGAAGATTGTTTACTTTATGTACACCATGTCCAATCTGACGAGGATCTGCAGCAGTTTTCTATATTGAAAACTGCCATGATCCATTAGTTTATTAAGTGCAGAACCTGCACCACCCTCCATTTCACTCTGAAACAGGTCATCTGTTTTTTTAATGTGGCGCAGGTGGACACCAGAAAGATGGGTGTCCCGTGTATCCAGCACCAGTTTTAGTATTCTGATCATGTTTCCTATATATGTCCTGCAGGGTGATAAGGTCTCCGCAGACCTTGGGAGAACTGGCACAGAGCCTGACCTTGTATGACACCCTCCAGAGCGACCTGTCCAAGGTGGAAAGTCAGATCATGCCCATCCATGACCAGTTTGAAATTCTGAAGAAGTATGAAGTTGCTGTGGACGAATCGGTGAGTATTCCTATATACAGTCTGATCCATACAAAATGTCTTCCTCCAGGTTGTTTGGCTTGGAGTACGATTGCTTTTCATAATGGCATTAAGTTCTAGGAATGCAACTGCTGACAGAGGTGAGATAGCCATTATTAAACACAATAGATAATGAGCTCAATTCACAAACAGTAAATCTGACCTCTGGCTTACCCTTTAGTCTTGCACAGTTGTAGAGGATCCCCTTCTGTACTGAAATTGCTTACTCTGATTTCACTGCACTGCGAGCTTCTCACAATGTGCAGTAGAAGGTTCAGCAAGTTAGATGGAGCTTGCATCATTTCCTGGCTGGAGGACATCCAGCATCATCTAAGCCAATGGTCGCCAACCTTTCTGGACCTCACGGACCACTAAACACACAATTTTGAATCCCGCAGACCACTAACATGAAATTTAATCGCCTTATACACACAATGCTCCGGCTCTCTGCCCCCTCCCCCTGGATCACACTGCTGCCTTATACACACAATGCTCAGGCTCTCTGCCATGCCCCAGCTCTCTACTCCCCGATCACACTGCTGCCTTATACACACAATGCTCTGGCTTTCTCCCCCTGGATTACACTGCTGCCTTATACACACAATGCTCTGGCTCCCCCCCCCCCCCCCCCGCACTCTGCATCACACTGCTGCCTCATTGAATCTCACCTCCTTATCCAGCCACATGTGCTCAAGCTCCGTGCTCCCTCCCACAGTCTGTGATCAGCGCTGCCATTGGAAGCCCCCTCCTTCTTCACCTTCCGCTCTCTGCACTACTCCCGGTGCCACTCTCGGAGTTCACAGGCCAGAACTACGGAGGAGGCATCGGATATCAATGCACGCTGACAGTATTGATTGTCAGCACGCATTGAGAACAACACTGGAAACAACTTTGGGTGGAATTCATCCGCCACAATGATGATTTGCGGCAGAACCCCTAGGGATTTCCAAAATTTTCTTGTGGGCTACCATTTGTCCACAGATCACTGGTTGGTGACTGCTGATATAGGCCATTACTCCCCAGCCTGACTGTTGCCATCCCGCCCCTTTCATTTATTGTATTTAATTTTTTAAAGTAAGGGAGGCTCAGCAACACAGGTGGGCGTTACCGAGAGCGGTCTGCATACAAATGTTTCTTGCCTAGGAACACCTCCAAACTGGCACCCACCCCATCAAGGCATTTTGATACTTGTTCCTCCCAAGAGCCAGCCCACTGCTTGCATCAGGGCCGAGGGCTTTGGAGAGGAGTACTGAGACCGGGTGCTGTGATATTTTTAGGAAGCGATGTACTGCACCCTGCTGGTCCCTCCCACAAGCTATGATCTGCTTGCATTGCATAGAGAAGCACTGAGAACCAAACTGAAACTTCAGCTTTACCACAAGCTTTTTTGGTGGCCATGCACACTTTAGTAAATGATCAGTTTCTTTTGAAATCCATCCCATGCTATAGGAATAATCAGTATGTAGTTGATCAATATGCCACACATGGGGAAATGGATTTCAATCAGTAGTTAAAGTGGTTTGAAAGGCTGAAGGTATTTTACCCTAATGAATTCTCTGCATTAAGGTAAAAAACCTCCCGAGTGCAGCTCCCCCCCCCCCCGTTCCCTCTTATACTTAACTGAGCCCCATCTCAATCCAGCAATGTGCACGAGAGCAGCAGCTCTCTCGGCTCTTTCCTCATTGGCTCAGACACAGCAGTAGGAGCCACAAAGGCTCCTGCTGCTGTCAATCACAGCCAGTGAGAAGAGTGCGGCAGAGCCAAGCTTTCTATGTCAATGGACACACAGAGCCAGCTCAGGAGCGAGACCGCACAATCGCCCCCCATAGCAATCGGCTTACTATGGTGGGCACACAGTGGCGGAAGGAGACAGGAGTGCCGGTGGGGGACCCGTGAAGAGGAGGATTGGGGCAGCACTGTGCAAAAGCATTGCACAGAGCAGGTACTGTAAGTATAACATTTTTGTTGTTAAAAATGTAAGGGTTTACATTGCAATTGTAAATTATCAATCGCATCTCTGTTTTTATCATGTAATCTCATTGTCTGTGCGGTTAAAATATGATCTAATTCATGAACAAGGTACCTTAGTGCTCCCGGTTGATGCAAAGCAATTTATAATATTCCATTCAGGCTGATTGAGTAAGTTTGATCAAATCCAAAGGAAATTGTCTCAATCAACCGGAAGGAAAGTTAGGCTCGGTTCACACTGGGGCAACACGACTTCAGCGCGACTTTGCACGGCGACTTCTACGCGACTTCGACGCGACTTTAGCAAATTACAAGGCGACTTGAAGTCGCCTGCATGACAGGCGACTTCGCCTGTGGCCAATCAGCTCTCTGGGAGGGAGGGGGGGAGGGAGGGGTTTTCCCTGCAAAGTCGCTTGACTTTACAGAGAGATCCGACTTGGAGGCGACTTCCATTGATTTCTATGGTACAGGTCGCCTACCAAGTCGGATCAAAGTAGTACAGGGAGTACGCTCTGAAGTCGGAGCGACTTCAGTAGCGTCTATTAAGACGCTAGCGTTAACTCCCATTCAAACTATTTCTGGGGCGACTTGGGGCGACTTGAGGGCGTACAAGTCGGATCCCAAGTCGCCCCAGTGTGAACCGAGCCTTATGGTCATTTGATTCAGCCATGTGACTTTAATTTTCAAATCTCCTTGGAATCAGTTGAAAATAACTAATTTTTAGACAATACAAATCCTTATTGTATTGACTTTGTGAATTGAGCCTAATAACACAACTACTTCTCCTTGAGGGCTGATGCATAGAGAGAGTGGTGACATATGATGGGCACAGGAAGGCAGAGGGGTATCTGATGTGTGGGCCGTGATTGACAGTTGGCCTCACCTTCTTCTCTGCGGGAGGCAAGATGGGGGACATGCTTGAATGGATTTTATATTCACTCATTATGCACTGGTGAGTTGTTTATAAGCAGAATAATTTGCAGCAGTTTTTGTGAACAAAAGAAAGGCTTTAATCCAGAAGCTAAACATATATTAGTACGAAAAAAATCAATGATGAGATCAGCGACTAGAATTGAAAACAGCTACTGTTCAAACCTATTACGAACCCGGGCAATTCCATCCAAGCCTTAATGATAAAATACACTATAAGGTCATTAGCATGTCATCTATGACACTCAAAACCTTCTATAACCATGTCTTCCCACAGGTTACAGTATACGGCCACCTCTCCCTATGAGATGGAGGCCGCTCCATTATGGGCGCAAGGGCGCCGCCCCCCTAATCCATGTGCCCCGCCCCTAATCTGCATTCAGGGCGATGGACGCATGGATTTCAATGGGTTTTTTTTTTTTTTAAGCACATGATTAGAGCCTGAGGCTCTAATTGGTTTCAAGAAGGGTGGGCTCAGGGTGCAGAGCACTGCGCCCTGAGCTCACTCAGTTATGTGACAGTAGCGAATTAATATTCTCTATTGTCTTCCTGCTTCTCCTTCCAGCCAATCAGGAAGCGGGTCTTAAGACCTGATTGGCCGAGAGGAGAAGCGACCGTATTGGCTGGGAGCAGAAGCAGAGGGGAACCATCTGGGAGGAGACGCAGGGGGAAGCTGCCCATGACCTGGATGGGGTAAGTGTGGGGCTGGTGGACGGAGGGGCGAGCGATGGAGGGGGGAGTTTGCTGATCGACCAAGCGACAGGGTGGGGGACTTGACTGACCGACCAACCAAATGGGAGGGGGGGCAAGTGGTTTGTTTTGAGAGGCCCTCCCCCACTGAGCATGATTGTGCCCCCCCCCGTGCACAAATCCAGCTCCATAAGGACATGGTTAGCTGAGTTTGATGGTAAGAAACCAGAATGGTTTGTACAGAGCCCTGAGCTCAACTCCTGAACACCACTGGAATGAACTGGAATATTGATTGTGAGGCAGTGTCAGGAACCATAAACCAGACAGAGACAGAAAATGCAGTTAAAATCACACCTTTAATAAAATAGCAAAAAAAAAGCACAGTTCAGGAACGTTGTCAAAAACTGAAGCCAGGGTTTGGATGCCAGAGCAGGTAATCTGACGAGCCGGGGTCAGGAAGCAAAAACAGGAACAGGTATCGGAAGAGAAGTCAACCAGGCCAAGTCGTACACAGGAACACACCGGAGATCATAGACCACGTAAGGGCATGGAGCAAAGTTGTTTAACCACTTCAAGACCAAGCCTATTTCTGACACTTGTTTACAAGTTAAAATCAGTCGTTTTTGCTAGAAAATTACTTGGAACCCCCAAATATTATATATAATTTTTTAGCAAAGACCCTAGAGAATAAAATGGCTGAAGTTGCAATAATTTATGTCACACTGTATTTGCGCAGCAGTCTTTCAAAAACAATTTTTTTGGAACAAATACACTTCACTGAATTTAAAAAAAAAAGTAACCGTGAAGTTAGCCCAATTTTTTTGTATATTGTGAAAGATGATGTTACGCTGAGTAAATAGATACCTAAAATGTTATGCTTTAAAATTGCACGCACTTATGGAATGGTGACAAACTATGGTACTTAAAAATCTCCATAGTCGTTGCTTTAAAACATTTCATCAGTTACCAGTTTAAAGTTACAGAGGAGGGCGCGACTAACGTATGCGTTTTCTTTGGTGCGCGACGGGGGCGCTTTAAAATTATTATTTTTTTTTATCTCATTTTATTATTTTTTATAGTTTTTACACTGTTCCTTTAAAAAATAAAAAAATTCTGATCACTTTTATTCTGTCACAAGGAATGTAAACATCCCTTGTAACAGTAATAGGCATGTGACAGGTACTCTTTATGGAGGGATCTGGGGTCTAAAATACCCCAAACCCCTCCTCTGTATTTCAAAGTATTTAAAACGCCAAATCTGCATTTTTGAACACCTTGGATTTTTTAAAATCAGCGCTGTTGGCTGCCGAAAAGTGACGTTGTGATGTCACTTCTGGGTTACTACATCGGAGACCCGTTCGGAGCTGATTCCGGCTTTGTTCGGGTCTCCGGACGTGGAGACGGGAGACCAGGGCGGAGTGGTAGAAGGTTGCGGGGGGGGGGGGGTTGTCCGTCCCCCCACTGCTTGTGGTAACCGGCGAGCGGCTGCTTAGCTGCATCAGTTGTCGTCACATGAAAGCCGACCGTCCGCACTAAAAAACGGTACTGGGATGATGCCTCTGGCTGCAGGCATCACTTTGGTACAACCACTTCAACAAAATGACATACAGGTACATGATTTTGCAAGAAGTGGTTAAATTGCCAAAAGGGCTGGCTGTAGGCTGGACTAATAAATTATATGACCCCCAATATAGAGTGGTCATATATCACTTTAGGTATCTTAAAGAGCCTCTTGCAGTCAAGTGGCACCTCAGAAAACCCACTTGTAAGTGTCGACTCTGAGAAGAATGTTTCACCAAAAGTGGACTCTGGCGTTGCCACCATCCTGTGTATATAAATGTAAAACAGGGGTCCCCCATATGAGGGTTGGGATTTTAAGGGCAACTGAGTATGATAGAGAAACCAATAAATATAAGAGTATTTTTATTAATGTATAAACATAAAAAAGTCAGTGCATATAACTAATACAACTGACTAGTTAAGAACAACAACAACATGTGATAAGGCATGAATATACAAACAAATACAGTCTCCTGCATTTGAGAAATGGGTCCGACGCGTTTCAGGAAGAAAGGACAAGTTCCTGAAACGCGTCAGACACATTTCTCAAACGCAGGGGACTATTTGTTTGTATATTCATGCCTTATCACATGTTGTTGTTGTTGTTCTTAACTAGTCAGTTATATTAGTTATATGCACTGAATTTTTAATGTTTATACATTAATAAAATACGCTTATATTTATATTTATTGGTTTCTCTATCATACTCAGTTGCCCTTAAAATCCCAGCCCTCATGTGGGGGACCCCTGTTTTACATGTAAGTGTGGTAACTCCTACAGGCTGCATCCTGGATCCCCATGATGGCACTCCACAGCTCTCTGTCAGTTTAACAGGTACCTCAACTCATGTTACAGTAAGGGACGAAAAACACAGCTCACATAGTGTAAATCCACGTTAAAAAAAAATGTTATTCTGTAAATGCACTTACAGTAGACTGCAGAACATACAGCACTTATCCACACTGCCAGAAACCAAGATGTCATGGCTCATCAAGCATATGTGCTAGCATGTATCCTGGCATCACCCTACGTGTTTCGTCACATATGACGTCATGAAGGGATCAGATCTCAGCATTTTCCAATCATTTTAAATGTGGTTTCCCTTGACATCTGCTAATTGTTTTTTTGTTCATATACTGTATGTTATTTTTTTGCTTGTATTTAGGGAAGTTCAGTTTTAGGTCAAAAAAACTGAATCGCAGATGTGTATTCTGCTCTCTGAGTGTTTACAATGGGGCCATTTATGACAGGGCCCTCATTAGGAATCTTTTGAGGACCTTACTAGTAGAAGTTTATAACATCCCTGCATTGTTTCTTAGTTGGGCCTACATTATGTCAAATATGTCTTAGTTGGATTATTTTCTTTTGTCAAATTTGTTACGTTACATGGATGGCTTTGCAAACATGAGATTAAACTCTGACCATATTTGCTACCGTTTTGCAATTGTGAGGGTGTGGGTGTTCTGTATGACTCTCCCCATTCTCTCTACGCAGTCTGCAATATGTCAGACCTCAATAACATTACAGGTATAAAGATATGCTAATAATTAAATACACTAGGGCTTTAGTCCTTCAGAAAATAAAATGTTTAAAGTTCATCTTGCGTATAAAATTTCTCTCTGATTGGCTCAGGTCCTGAATACGCTGGCCTCCCTGAACAAGGCATGGCTGTCTTTCCAGCAGAGTCTTATCGACAGCGAGACCATGCTGAATAAATCCAAGGAGAAGTTCAAAGCTGGTCTCATCCACACTGCCGAAGAGTTCAAGAAAAAGTCACGCTCCCTCCTGGAGGACTTCGCTGGGAGAGGTGAGACAACTTTCCTTTGTCAGAGCAGTAAAAGCCTGGCTGCAAAGGACTTCTAGAACTGAAAGGGCAAGAGGACCTCATCAGATGTAATGGAACAATTGTACATGGTCAAAACATTTCAGTACTGACTGTCCAGGGTGAGAATTAGTGCTGGTTTTAGCTTATAGTTGGTTTGATAATGAATATTGCCCAAATAGTACAATCAGTAAGTAGGGACTTAGGGCTAGGGAGTCTGAATAAGAGATAATATCAGATAAAGGGAAGTTCCACCTAAATCTTGCCTTTTTAGTGTTTAGTAGATGGAGAATTAAACCCCCTGACAGTCTCTTCAATTTCTTGGGGATGGGGACTCTGTTGATGGGATGTCTATGTTGAGTTCTTGGGTCTGCACACCTGCTGAGCCCATTATAAAGGGCTCCCAGCATCTACACTGGATTTGGGGAATAGACAGGACATCAGTCTTTGTGGCAACATGAAATAGTCCTTATTCATGATCTCCTGTTACTAAAGTTTTAAGTCATATGACCGTCCTCCCGGAGGATAGACCTTCTGAACCACCATGCCAGCTACCTCTGATTTCCCATAATCCCCCATTATTAGAGACTTGGAGCTGGGTTTATGTAGTTTCACACAAAATTTTGTCCAGTCAAATTTTCAAGTTTCAAGAAACAAGTCATCATCCAATTTCAGGTTGAATCAAAGAGGGAAACATATGGACAGGTTGGAAAGTCTTCATTTTGTGTTTGACATGTTTACAGCACACCTTTGATGTGTTTGCAACACATATTACTGAACATTTTCCATTTGCTCCTTTTAGAGCGTACAAAAAGAAGTCAATGGAACTGAGAGTTGAATTTAGTGAAAGTCATCATTGTGCTATTTGTAATTTGAGTTGAATCAAACTAAACAGCATGCTTGCTTAGCACTATACAAGAAAATATTCACAGACACCGACATAAATATTTCAACCAGATCTAATGAAAAAAATAAGTCTATTGCTTTTTACCCTATTGGTTAAAATCAAGTGTAGTGTCAGTTCTTATCAGTGTCAAGTAAGGGTGCTCCCTCGTCATTCTGGCCTTTTGGCAGGTAGGGCTGGCTGTATAGTTTCCCTGTTTGTATGATGGGGGACCTGAGAGGCACCTTCCCCATGGGAAGGAATCCAAATGAAGAGTCCGCTGGGTAAGGTGGTGGTCAATAGTTCTTTCCTAGTGCAGAGGGACCCAGGTAGTCAGTGTCCCCTGATTTGAGTGGTGCTACCTGCTCTGGCTAAGGGCTGGGAAGATAGAGAGTTTTCAATGTTAAGCGCCTCCTGGGATTTGCGTCCTGGAGTGCTCCAAGTATCACTGTGGGTTTGGGACCCCACTGTGAGAACGGCACTAGGTCACAACACTGCTTGTTTTTTTTTCTGCAGATCACTTCATGGGCTAGGCTTTTTGGCAGAAACTGGAGCAGGCGTAGCCATTGTATATACACTGGCACTTTTTCTTTATTTTGCTTTCCATATGTGTTAGTACACCTTTTTTATATGTGTTTTTTCACTCACCAGGACAGTAGGGTGCTGGACTTTGTGCCTGTCCTAAAGTCCCAGGGGGATGTGTGACCTTTAGCTTCCTTCCCCTTCTGCTTGGGGGTCTCTCTTTGAGAGATCCTTTAACGTAGTACTCAAAGGTCAGCTTCAGCTAGCCACACAAAAAGGGGTCCACTAGGCCTTTAGACTAGATCAGTGTTCTCCAAACTGAGGCCCACGGGCTGGACCCAGCCCTTTGTTTGCCTTTATCCGACCCTTGGGACGCTATTTCTTCCACTGATATGATGCACTATTCCTCCCACTGACACCAAAGATGTGGTAATATTCCTCCCACTGACACCATCAATGAGACACTATTCTTTTCACTGATCTCATTTTCCACTCCCACTGGCCACAGTCTGGTCCCCCTAAAGTTTAAAAGGTATTAAACTGGAACTTTCTTTGGAAAGTTTGGAGACCCCTGGCTTAGACGGACCTAAGTGTGCCTTGCCCCCTTCAGGAATCTTGCGCTCTAGGGAGTCAGGGAGGTCCTTCCTCTTTGGGAGGGTACCAGTGATGCACCCTGTGCACTTTTTTAGTTCACATGGTGTTTAGTTTTTGTGCACTGCACCTCGGGCTCGAAAAAAAAAAAAAATCTAATAAGAAAGATGGATGCATGTGAGGCCAGCAGGCCAACTGTCCTGCTTTAGGATAAAGCCCCTGAACCATTATGGCTGCTCCCTTCCCATAATCCCCAGTTACTCCTAGAAGGTACCAAATCATCATGGTTGCATTTCTTCCTGTAGTCACATTATTGGAATCCTGAAGCTTTACTGGTTGGCTGGTGGTCCTCCACAGCCATCACTATAACATAGGTGGTAAGATGTGTTTTTTCTTAATCATTCATCTTTTCTACAGGTCCCGTCTCCAGCTCAGTAGGATGCGAGCCGGCTCTGGAACAAATAGCCATGTTCCGACAAATGATGAACACCTTTAAAGAGGAGGAAAACACCATTCGTTCTGGACTCAGCATGTTCAAGATAGAACAGCCGGGCTCTAAGGATATCCAGGCCATGGAAAAGGTGGGTGAGAGAGACGAAAGGGTCTGAACACAGGAGGAGAACCGAGTTCTGTTAGTTGGACTTGGACTTTGAGTAAGAGGAAGGAATGCAGTTTGCTCATATCATCAAGGTTCTTGTGGAGGCCTAATTGTGGAACTGGTGTATAGCTGTATAGCTGAACTCCGGGATAAGCAAATATTGTCTACATTACAAGGGTTATGTGTATTCTTCTTTGAATCTTGGTGTGATTTTTTTATTTCTTCCAGATCTGTGCAGTAATCCAGTGTGAGACTTTACATCCTGTAATAAAGACTACTCACTATTGCTCCCTCTCCTAGTGCAGGGTGACTGGTCTTGTCTCCGCCCCCTCTTGTAGTTTTCTACAGGCAGCCTGTAGTAGGTGAATCTGCTGAACCCGTCCAGAGCTCTGCCCAGGATAAGTACAGCACAGTGATGACATCACTGGTAATATCTGGGTTTGTAAATGTATTTGGTACACACAAGTAGATTTATATCCTTTGTGGCTGTAGAGAAATATATTTAAATTAAAGTTTTTGTCTGGAGATCAGAACCTATGATTAGAGAAGACGGGCCCACACAATCATCCCCCTCTCTAATCATAAACCCTGTTTCATTCATAGAAACTGTAGTACAGCTTCTATGAATGGAGTAGCTGGATGGAAAAGGTAGACCTACTTGGGGACTCTTGATGAGGCTTCCTTAGTTCTATTAACCCTCACCACACCAGAAGATGGTGGCACGGGTGAGGGCATCAGAGGATGAAAATTTCTATTATACCAGAAGACAGCAGCACAGGGGGCACATCACATTGGAGGTAAGTAATACCCCTTGTAATGATTTTAATTTTTTTGTTTTAACTAAACTTAGGCTTTAAATATTATATGTGGCTCTTTGGAGGTATGAGCAGCTGCATTTGACAGCCACGGATTTAGATCTATAATAAATCTGACATGTCATTGGTTCCCATAGGCAGATCTTCAGCTCTTCCACTGGTTTTATATAAAAGGTTGCACAGTGGCTAAGTGGTTCGCACTTCCCCCTAGTAGCTCTGGGGTTATCGGTTTGAATCTCAACCACGGCACTATCTGCCTGGAGTTTGTATGCTCTCCCTGTGCCTGCATGGGTTTCCTCTGGGTACTCCGGTTTCTACCCATACTGCTAAGACATGCTGGTAGGTTAATTGGCTCCTGTCTAAATTGGCCCTAGTATGTATGAATGTGAGTTAGGGACCTTATATCGTAAGTTCATTGAGGGCAGGGACTGATGTGAATGTACAATATACTGTATATGTAGAGCTCTGCGTAAACTGATGGTGCTATATAAGTACCTGTAATAAATAAGAGGTTCATTGCTGCTTATATATGGAACAACAGGGAAAATGATGTCTGTAGTGGCTATGACAGTCAGTCTGCTGGGACCTCAGGGGTTGAGCAAAGCTTCTTCCTTCCCTCCACTTGTGTCTTCCATTTTGTCTCACTGCTGCCTCTTTTCTACAACCAGACATAAGGATTCTAGAACTGTCTCTTCTTTCTCCGCAGGACCTGGACTCTTTACAGCTGGTATGGGAAGTCACTAAGGAATGGGAACAGAACTGGGGTGATTGGAAGTCTGGTCGGTTCCTGACATTGCAGCCGGAGATCATGGAAAACACGGCACAAGGCCTGTTCAAGAGGCTGAGCAAACTCAGCCGAGAGCTCAAGGTGAGAGCTGATTTAAAGCTTGAAATCCTGGCAGAAGAAAACATTAAGGAATACAGATTTTTTTTATTTATGATTTTTATATTTTTGAAAATTTGGTACCTAAATTTGACCTGGTATCAGCCTCTTGCAATCCATTTAACAAGACAAATCATGGCGATGCTCAATCATTGGCTAAGCAGGCCATTTAGATAAAAACTTCCAAAATATCAATAAATGCTTATTTTTGTTAGCTTATGAGTTGTTACCTGACCACTGTGTTGGCTCTTGCTGCAAGGGCGGTGGGTGGCATCCCAAATTGCCGCTTAGACACCGCTCTGTACGCTCCAGCTGGAGCCACCATCAATGACTAGCTAGGGGTAGGAAGGAAGGTGTGTTTGCCTGTATAATCCCAGGGAGATACTAGCGGGTACAGGACACTGTATGGCGTCTGGTACATAGAAATCACAGATGTGTATGTCAGCTTGACAACAAGAAACCAGGAACTTACCAGGTCTTCTCATTGTCACTGTAAAACAGAAGAAAGCTGCTGGCAAGATCACTGGGATATTGGGACACGAGGATAAGGAATAACAAGGATGGGCACATAGGTGTTGTTTAAGATGAATAAATTATATCTGCAAACTTTTATTAATTTGATGACACTTTAACATAAGACTTTGCTTTTGTTCTGACTAGCTTGTGTGCTGTGAAATTTTTTGTATTGTACTGTTATGTAAACTGTCCTGCCCATGTGCACCTTAGGTATAAATTAATCTGGGTGCCATTTTTACTTCGCCTATTACTGAACTGACTTTAGTAAACAGATTGAAATCTGTTTTATTGCTAGAAATCACAGCAAAGAATATAATACAGCATGAGATGTGTATAACATGTACCACAAGACATATTAAAAGTCCACGGAAGACCCCCAAGAACTCAGTATTCAGAGATTGACCAAGCTTGCATGCAGTGCTTTTTTTCCACTGGAACATGGTCGAACTCAGTTCCACCACCTCTGGCTCATACCCTCAGCTCCCTGCTCACCACTATCACTTGTAAACACAGAAGTCTGGCTTCTGTGTTTACAAGTGACAGCTTGTCTCCCAAGAGCTTCCACTGAGTGCAGGATGAGGACAAGAGAGATGCAGGTGCCGGGGTTCATTGCGGATGCTGACACCCCTACTGGATGATCTCCCAGCAAGTGAGAGAGGCAAAGCCACCTACAGTGTGCAGTGAGGTACTAGACCCGTAAGAGGAGAAGATGGGGGCAGTGGAGGGGGGGTTGCATGCAGAGGTCAGACCTGAAGAGGGGTGAAAGTGAGATGTTGATGGGGGATGCAGATGTAAGCAGCTGTGGAAGAAGGCTGAACTCTTCACTCTGTGTGGAGCGCACCCCTGAACTCTGAACTTTATACCTAGCACACCCCCAAACTCTGCATGTAGCTCACCCCTGAACTGTACACTCTGTGATTAATGCACTCCTGGTATTTAATTCCCCTTTAAGACCCTCCGACTGTTAGTGAAATTTGACCACAACCACTATTTGATTAGGTTTAGAGGGTGTGTGTGTGTGTGTGTGTGTGTGTGTGTGTGTGTGTGGGGGGGGGGGGGGTTGAGGGGTCATAGTTAAGTTCCTGCTTCTATTTTCTGAGAAAAAAAGCCCTGCTTGTATGTATGAGCACAGCAACAATTTCATGCATCTTCTCATAAGGCAAAGATAGTGCTTCCCGATAGGTTGTTGAAATGCCGTATTGCATTTTGGGAATTAGAGGAACCTGTTTCTTATCTTGGGGCAAAATCAATATGTATATGCCTTGGATGAGGTTTATGTCTTGCGTCCCGAAGCTACAGGAAAATCTTCATCTTCTATTCACAGGAGAAAAACTGGGAGGTGGTAGAGACATCGAGGATGCGGATTGACCAATTCAAAAGGACTTTGCCTCTTATTGTGGACTTACGGAACCCAGCATTGCGGGAGAGGTACCATATGTTGTTCTTTGATTTTCTGATGTTTTGTGATACTTCCTCTAAATTTCTGATTATGTAGAGGATCACTGTTTAGGCAGCCTTTTACTGTCTGGCTGTGTTTCAGTTCCCGAGACAGAGGACCAGGTAAGCAATGTCTGAATGATGAAGAATTTCCCTTATTACGATAAAGGGATACTTTCTAAGATCAATTCATTACTACACTGTATGACTGCCACCAAATTATTGAGTTTAGGTGATTCAGGTGAAAAGTACTGTGAATGGTACAGCATACAAATACAATTTGGACAATTATGAACTTCCAACATTATGATAACTGTATGGGGAAGTCCCTTTTCTGTTCCAGCATGACTGTACTCCTCTGTTAAAAAGGCCAGCTCCTTAAAGACATGGTTTGATGAGTTTGGTGGGGAGAAACGTGTGTGGCGTAACCAGAGCCCTGACTTTAACCCTACTGAATGCTTTTGGGATGAATTGGAACACCAATTGCGGGCAAGGTCTTCTTATCCAACATCAGTACCTGACCTCACAAATGCTCTTTTGGCCAATTGAGCACAGGTTCCCTTAGACACTTTGCAAAATCTTGTGGAAATTCTGCCTATGGGCATAGAGGCTGTTACAGCCGTAAAGGCATGGCCAACCCTATATTAATAAATGACCAATGCTTTTGGAATGGAATGTCCAACAAGCTTGTATAGGTGTGATGGTCGGATGTCCACAAACTTTTAGCCACATAATTTTAATCAGGTAATTTTAAAGGGTGAGCATTACAGAAAAGGTGCAATATGTTAATTAGACACCATAGGTCCACTTAAATCTTAAGGGGTCATGGATGATGCAGCCTGAGTTGGCCAGCCTAAACATTCTGCAGAGCCAAGCTCTTCCTGGGGTATACAAAAAGGTCAGCTGGTAGGTATAATTTATTCTGGTCGGTCCAAAAGCCCTATTTCAGTTGGACATGTCTGCTACATCTGCTAGGAGAGCCTGCTAGACAGTACCGATACAAGCTCTTTAGCAAAGAGGAGGTGCTGCTCATTTGCCAGAACAGATTGATATCATGCAGTGCTTTGGTCATAGCTTCTACCGCATAATAAATTCGTGGAGAAAGTCCTTGATGCAGAATATTAAATAAATTTGGATACATTTCTTCTCGCAGAGACCCATAATAGATGGTGAGAAATATGTTGATGCTACACATATAGATGATCGTTGGTTTACCTTAAGAAGATTGCCTTTACTATTTGATTACAACTTATGTGTATAACCCATACACTGATGGTAAGAGTCAGTTTGTTTGGGTGATGGTGATGGTGTTCTTATCTCTTTCTGAGGCTTCTCCCATGGTGGATCTCGTCCAGTAGAGACTTTCTGTTTCCTCCTGATGGGGATAGCTCGGTTTGGCTTCATTTTATTTATGCTTTGGGACTTTTTTCCAATATGAATCATATATAATATAACTTTTTTAATTGTACCCAGCAATTTTGTGTCAGCTGCTTTTTTTCTATGTTGAATGTTACATTAAGTGCAACAGATTCATTTTTTATTATCGATACAAGAGTCCCAAACTACCCAATCTGCTACATCTGGAATGGGAAGATCCATGGCTCTACTCCAAGACTTTGCCAGAATGGTAAATGTCTCACCTTATCACAAACGGTAACTTACCAACTCTGCTCAGGAACCTCACTTCTTGCACTCATGGTCTCGTTCTTCTAGTCATCACTCATGGCCATAGACAAGGATGTATATTGATTGTCAAAGTTGTGAACCTTGTCCAAAAACTTAGAACAGGGGAGCAGTACAGCATCAATAAAACTGCAGCCACTTATCCGGTCTGATTACGCCAAAGGGTTGCTGGCTTTTCCCACTTATTCACAAGGGGAACAGTCATGCCCTTCTTGTGCATCCAGTTTTGTTCTTTCGCTCATTATCCATGGATTACTTTGAGTGAAAAGGAAGCCTATCATTAGATACATTGCTTAGCCCATTCTGAAAATACTAGTTGCCTTGATGTCCCTGTTTTCAATACTGGTATGGAACAAGGGTGCAGCAAGTGACATTAAAGTGTAATCAGAATTCTTGATTATTATAATTACTCCTTGATGCAGAAGATACCCAGCCAAGGGATCAGTCTAACAGCTAGGTCACTAGAATTTTCAGATCAGCAATAAGAGTGCCTGCATTTCTCACATGACAGTTTACCTTTAAAGCAATTTTTTCATTGTTCTTTCTCTTACTAAAAAACATTGAATTCTCCTAGTACAGCCTTTCCTAATCTTTTTACCCCAAAGAAACCCTTAAAATAATTTTCAGGTGTTGGGGAACTTCTGCTAAAACCAATTTCTTAGGAGTCAGTTAGAAAAATCTCTCTTACATTGGTGGTCAGTGGAAACAATGCCCACTTACAGTGGTGGTGAGAATTCCACCCTTACAGACAACTTAACGATGATTAGTATCCTGCAGCTGGCTCTACCAAGTGGTGTTTGACCCTGAACTATGTAGGCAGCATCAAATGGGAGATTAATCAGCCACAGCTCAGGGAACTCCTAGCAACGTCTGGAGGAACCCCAGGATTTGATGGAACCCTAGTTGAGAATGGCTGTCTTATAGGGGATAGAAGGTTTGGGGATTTTTAAGGTGCATATTAAATCAACTAGAAAAAAAATTATTTAAAAAAGTGTAAATTTTATTAATACATAAAACCAGCGCAATTGCATTATGAATGACTCATACAGTACAGTCCTTTAAGATACAGCACGATGGTGTGGTTCCCAACATGTTTCGCCCTATAATGGGGTTTCCTCAAGGAATGCTGTCCAGTAAATATCAGAGCCTTCCCAGAGTGTATTGCAATAGATAATGGTTGGAGGGTCAGTTAGACACCATGAAACAGAACATTGGACTACAGGTAATCATAGGAGGCATGAAAGGACCGAAGAGTCTAATTTGTAGAGAAGGTAACCACGAGGATAAAAAACTCTTTGGGGACACTCAGCATAGAATCTAAGAAATACGTATGGAGTGTGTATCTGTGTATCTTTCCCAATGCAATGGCACTGGTTTTATGTATTAATAAAATTTACACTTTTTAAATAATTATTTTTTAGTTGATTTAATATGCACCTTATAAATCCCACAAACCTATTTACCAAATAATTAAGGGATGTGGTGCTATACTGTTGGTATATTGTCCAAAAGCTGAGTTTTTGGCTGTCTTACAGCGTTTGGTGGAATCCTGGATCCCTAGAGTGTTTGGTTGAATATGTTCCCTCTGCATTAGCTTCGGCTTCCTCCAGTTGCATTTTTCTCCCACAAATCAAAACCATCATGGTTGGATTAGCCCCTAAGTGTGTATAACTGTTAAGGACATTAAAGTTGAGTTCCACCCACTTTTACAACTCTTCAGCATCCCTCACTAAACTGTGCACTGTAAACGAATTGGATATTTTAAATTTTTTTTTTCGAAAGTGAGTAGAACGCTTCATATACCAGAACCAACAATCAAATTTCCCCGGCCACAGGAACTTACCCAGTCAATCCACAGCAATCAGTTAGCATGCAAGATGCCCAATCAGTCAAAAGCCTGCTATGGTGAAACGCGTTAGGGCAGTCTTTGTGTGGGGACACTTTGTATGCTACCATGCCATCTATGGTCAAAGTGCTTAGAGGTGTGCATCAGTGTGCAGCTTGTAATGTATTGGTGTTTTGGAATCAAGAGCACTGACAAGCTCCTGTGCTGGCACCTGAATGGTCAACAGCGTAGGAGAGGCTTTAATCTGGAGCGGAGTTGTTGGCTTTGGATTACATAACAAAAGGATGATGCATAATGCATACCTGATCAAAAAGGTATATACGTAACAATGCTAATGCACCCAAAATCCCCAACCTCCATGTAACACATCTCCCTAAAAACAAACCAGTGCCCTGTTTACCATGGTAACCTGTCCAAGACAAGCCCTTATCTGCTGGGCTCTTCTGGCATTGGGTCTGGCATCAGGTCTCTCCCTGGTGTTTGTGGGTGGGTGTTGTGTTCTGCTGGCTGTGGCAGATCTAGTAGACATGAGTCAGGAACCATAAACCAGAAGGAGACAGAAAGTGCAGTTAAAATCACATCTTTAATGAAATGACAAAAATGACACAGTTCAGGAACGTAGTCAAAAAACAGAAGCCAGAGTTTGGATGTCAGAGCAGGTAATCAGACGACGGGTCAGGAAACCAGAAGTCAGCATAGTCAGGAGCAAAAATCAGGAACAGGAATCGGAGGGGAAGTCACAAAGGCCAAGTCATACTTGGGAGCACAGGAAGGAACGCACTGAGAGATCATAGACCACACAAGGACAAGGAGGAAATGAGCTAAGCTGCTTAAAGTGGAGTTCCACCCACTTTTACAACTCTTCAGCATCCCTCACTAAACTGTGCACTGTAAAAGAATTGGATATTTTTTTTATTTTTTTTCTCAGCACCTACTGTATATCTGCTGCATTCATTTTTCACTTCCTCCTCCCTGGCCGTGGCCCATCGCATCATTTCCTGTTTGCAATGCCTTCTGGGAAGGGGCGGCAACTTCCTCTGACACTGCCGTTGCTATGGAAACCTGACCTGAAACCTATCACACTGCTTGTGCTGCACTGAGCATGTGCGAGATCTGCAAGGATGAGATCCAGGAAGAAATACAGTCTGGCTTCAGATGCCCACACTTAAGATGGCCATGGCCTGCTGTAAGTTTATAAAATAACAAACTAGTGCTATAAACTAACAAAACAGACCTTAGTTTACAGACTAACTTTACTAGGATACATTAAGCTTGTGTATTATAGGGGTATTTTTATTTAAAAAGTATCATTTTGGCCGGAACACCACTTTAATAAAGTGTAAGGGACAAAGGTGAATGGATCATTGTTTACTGTAATATATGTTAGTGCTATATCATTTGGAGGAATCTTTAATAATTAACCCCTGATCAGCATCATGTAGGAGCCACGGCTGTGCAAGTGGAAGAAGCATTTTAAACAGACATGTCCGTTAATCTTCAATTCCCAGACACTGGACACAGATCAAGCAGGAGATCCAGAGGCCCTTTGACCAGACTGGAGATGACTTCACTCTGGAGAAAATCGTTGAGTTGGGTCTTGACCACCATGTGGAAAAGATCAATGAAATCTCCACCACCGCCACTAAGGAGTTGTCCATCGAACAAGTAAGACATCCCTTTATGTCACCTTGTTCAGTGATGTAACCAGAAACTTTTAGTACCTACAACTGACTCCAATGCCAATTTACCAAAGGCTTGAGACTCTCTTCCTACCCCTATATGACAGCACTGCCTACCAAAGCAGCCAATCACCCAGCCTCAGCACTGTCATGTGGAAGGGAAGAGCATGAGTCACATGCTTCACAATACCCAGAAGTATCAGATATTTTTTTTTTCTCCTAGCCGCTAAATGTGTATGACTATATGTTACTGCTGGGGCTGCCATTGAAGCAAATGTGTTGCTTTTATTTGCATGGGCAAAGCACAGGTTCACAATGAGTGTCCAAAAGTAAAAATTGTTTGTTTTGTCCCACAGCTACTAATCAAAGTCAGGCTTTTACATTAACGTTGCATAGTTTTCAGTTGTCCTTGGTTTCCAGCAGTGCCAGGACAAGATCATCCAGTGCCCAGGACAAAGGTGCCAAATTGCGCCCCCCCCCCCTTCATTAGGTGTGGGCTTATAATCCTTATCCTTGCCGCTTCTAGCGCTGGGCTGACAGAAGTAGTGATGCCATTGTCACTACTCCTATCAGCCTTATAGTAGAAAGAGCTTACGGCACCACCATCTCCCTACAATACACACTGCGCCCAGGGCAGCCACCCCTTCTACCCACCCCTGGTTTCCAGGGACATACTGAAGCCTAAGGGTTTGGTTTTTGTTGTTCAACAAGTACGCCCCTGAAGGTGTTCCTGGTTTTCAAAACTTTATCATATCAATTCAAATTCTGTACATACTGCTTGGTGTTCCCTGTAGCATCCCACATTGCAGGGCAAGAGCAATTTTATTGGCTGCTAAGGCTGTTTCATAGCATTGTAGGGGTAAGAAGGAAACAAAGCTCTGACTAAAACCAAAAATGAGGATTTCTTATTTCAGGAGCAATGCCCCTGTGTGCACCCTGTCTTTGGGCACATTTGAACTTACAAGCAGCCTTTATTTTCCCCATCAATTTTTTTATTTAAATGAAAGCAAAAGCACAAGTAACAGAAGCATCTCCAGTGGAGATGCAGTGAACAACATACAAAGGAAACATAGAAATAAACATAGAAATAATAATGTGTGCTGGTGCCTTATCGTATTATGCCTCCGTCCCCTATTTACCTTTACAAAGAACTAAAAACCTTTTTCATGGGACTTTAAATGAGGTACAACAGTTGCATAAAAAAGATTTATTGAGCAATAGATGAAAATCTTTTACATAAGAACATTTTTAAAACAGCAAGCTGATTTGTAAATACTACCGTGTATCGGCATACAGTCAAATGAATATTCATATAATAATACATATACAGATTTCACTCTTCCAAGTTTTACACAAAACATAAATGATGGGTACATCCTTTAGCTCAATGCATTTCGTAACAATAATCTCACTTCTTCAGGAGCAGATGCCCATTGTAAAATAAATCAGCTATATTTAGCAATCTAAAATAACACCTCCAAATGGAAGCCACCACTAGGTGTCTGGCTAGGGAGTTGTGGGGGGGAAGACATGGCACTCCATGCCCCCCCCACGAGGAGCAGTACCAAGTGTGAGTGAGCAATCATCCCAGACATGACTCCAGGTCCCACAGGAAGAGGACCTGGAGCCATGTCTGGGATGATTGCTCACTCACACAATAGCACTTAGTACTGCTCCTAGGTTTTCCCATTGGGGTGCCATGTCTTCCCCCCCACAACTCCCAAGGCAGATACCTGACGGTGGTTTCCATCTGGAGGTGTTATCTTAGATTGCTTTATAGCTGATAGCTTTTACAATGGGCATCTTCTCCTGAAGAAGTGAGATCGTCACAAAACGCGTTGAGCTAAAGGATGTACCTATCATTATGTTTTGTGTAAAACTTGGAAGAGTAGAATTTGTATATGTATCATATGGATATTCTGTTGACTGTATGCCGATACACGGTAGTATCTACAAATCAGCTTGCTGTTTTAAAAATGTTGTTATGTAAAAGATTTTCATCTATTGCTCAATAAATCTTTTTATGCAAATGTTGTACCTCATTTAACCACTTAAGTACTGCGCACCGCATATGTACTGCTATTGCGTGAAACAACGTACCTGTACGTCATTTTGTGCACGACATGCTCCGGCGTGCACACACTGCACAGCGGGGGAACCGATGAGCGGGTCCAGTGGCCGCAATGTCTGCCGGACACCCGCGATCGCTCCTCAGAGAGGCAGAACGGGGATCTGCCAATGTAAACAAAGCAGATCCCCGTTCTGACAGGGGAGTGCAGTGTGATTGTCTGTTCCTAGTGATCAGGAACAGCAATCTCTCTCACCTGTCAGTCCCCTCCCCCCACAGTTAGAAAGCACCTCCCTAGGACACATTTAACTCCTTGATTCCCCCCCTAGTGTTAACCCCTTCCCTACCAGTGTCATTTATACAGTAATCAGTGGATATTTTTTAGCTCTGATCGCTGTATAAATGTCGCTGGTTCCAAAAAGTGTCAAAAGTGTCCGATCTGTTCGCTGCAATGTTGCAGTCCCGCTAAAAATCACAGATCATCGCCATTACTAGTAAAAAAAAATTATAATAATAAAAATGCCATAAATCTATCCCCTATTTTGTAGACGCGATAACTTTTGCGCAAACCAATCAATATACACTTATTGCATATGTAGCAGAATATAATAATAAATATATATATATATATATATATATATATATATATATATATATATATATATACACACCTAAACTGATGAATACATTTTGTTTATTTTATTTTTTTTTTTGGATATGTATTATAGCAGAAAGTAAAAAATAGGTTTTTTTTTCCCCCAAAATTGTCGCTTTTTTTTTTGTTTATAGTGCAAAAAATAAAAACCGCAGGAGGTGATCAAATGCCATCAAAAGAAAGCTCTATTTGTGGGGGGGAAAAAGGACATCAATTTTAGTTGGGTACAGCGTCGCATGACCGCGAAATTGTCGGTTAAAGTAGCGCAGTGCCGTATCACAAAAAATGGCCTGGTCATGAAGGGGGTAAAACCTTCTGCTCCTTAAGTGGTTAAAGTCCCACGACAAACATTTTTAGTGCTTTGTATAAACATACAAAGTAATATTAACATAGTTCAAGTAAGCCATATTGCCATACCATCATGACAAAGTAGCATGTGCGGACAGTCAAATGTGGGTACAACTACTGGGAAGCAAAACATAAAATCGCACACACTTATCAATTATGAACATGAAGAAATCCACATTCTGGGCACATAGTTGCTAAGCATAAAAAATAAACCCTCTGGAGAACAAAGACGAGTGTGAAGTGTTCTTTTTTGAAAAATAAAAGTATAGGATTGCAGAGAATCCAAAATAATCACCCTTCCAGGGGATCTACAGGTCATTATCTGACATGACCTCAGATGTTAATACCGAAGGAATGTGTTTAGGGACACAAGCAGCCTTCTTACTGACTTCTTTATTGGACTACTCTGTTAAATATATTTTGGGCTACTGCAAGCCCACTCAAATTCTAGTGTACACAGGCATTTGGGATCAGTAAAACTATATGTAAACCCAGGGCTGGTACAAGGATTGTTGACACCCTAGGCGAAACCTCATTTTGCTGCCCCCCCCCCGACTCCACTCCCTTCTCCCTGCCATGTAAACCCCACCTTTTTAAGCGCCCTTTAAATGCAGCCTCACCAGCGCCCATCAAATGCAGCCTCACCAGCGCCCATCAAATGCAGCCTCACCAGCGCCCATCAATGCAACCTCACCAGCGCCCATCATATGCAGCCTACCAGCGCCCATCAATGCAGCTTACCAGTGCCCATCAATGAATGTTTGCTTGTTTCCATTCATTCGGGAGTCGGGACACAGACACAGGCCTCCGCCGCCGCTGAGCCTCTAACAGGCGGCTGCCTGCTGACGCTGAGACTTAATTGCTTGCTACAGAGAGAAGAGAACACCAGTGGCCAGGCGCCCTAGGCAGCAGGGCGCCCTAGGCGGCTGCCTAGTTTGCCTAGTGGTAGCACCGGCCCTGTGTAAACCCAAAAGTTTGGCATCATGTCTCACTGTATACAGTTAAAGCGATATTAAAGCCTTGTTTTTTTTGTTGTTTTTTAAAAAAATAATAAGCATGTTACACTTACCTGCTCTGTGCAGTAGTTTTGCACAGAGCAGCCCAATGCGCCTCCTCTTGGGTCCCACACCGGCGTTTCTGGCTCCTCCCTCCTGCTGGGTGCCCCCACAGCATGCTCTTGTTCCCGCACTGAGACTTAGCCCTCGCTCAGCTGAATTTGCACGATTTGAAACCCGCATTTTAGTCCAGATTCGGGGGCGGCTTGAAAGACATCTTTGCAAGTACGTGCACAGATGTCTATTGAAAATGCCCCCGAAGTCGCCAAAATTAGTGCACAAACTACTTATGGAAATCGGTGTGGCACCGCAAAATCGAAATTCGGAAATTTGAAAATTTGAAAATTCGGAAATGTGAAAATCCGAATTTTCGGATTTCCGAATTCTCGAAAAAAGCAAAACAACGAATGAAACGAAAACGAACACATTTTTTGTCAGTGCACATGTCTAATAAATATAATTTTTACATCATTGATTCTTTTATAGCCCTGCCTTAAAATTTCCTATTTTCTAATACAGGGCATACATATCATGTGCAGTTTTACTTTTGACATAATTTTCTTGTATTTGTACCAAAGGCCCTGGAAAACTTCACAAGAACCTGGGAGAACACGAAGCTGGACATTGTCTCTTACAAAGACAAGGGCCACTATCTGCTGAGGTGAGTGATACAAGGTTTGTTAAAACTGGAGAGTCCAAAATCTGGTGCAGCTCTGCATAGAAACCAATCAGCTTCTATATTTTTTTTTGTTGTCAAAACTTAATTGAACAAGCTGATGCTAAAAGCTGACCGTCTACCATCCACAGCTGCACCAGATTTTGCACTCTCCAGTTTTAGTAACTCAACCACAAAGAGTTGAAGTTTTTGGCACATAATAAAGGAATAATAGCCAAAAGTATATAATATGTGATCCAGGCCAACAAAACAGGAAGCTATATATCCTCTACTGAGACACATACAGTGAATAAAACCTGGAAGAAGTATAAACCTTTCCTTACCCTATCCAAAACTAAAAAATGCTTTTTGTCTGGCGTTAGGTTGTAAGATAAAAGATTCTTTATTTATAAACCCATAGTTATAAAGGTCTGTTTTACTTGATGTTCAGTGATGGCACCAGCCACAACTTTTCATTGAGCTGTTATGCTTACCAATTTAGGGAGGTTTCCCAGTGTCAACTGACCAAATCGTTTAATGGAATTCGATAAAGAATTCTTTTTGGGTGGCATTGCAGTAGTGCCAGCCAATATCCAAAGTTTCAGATGTTTAGTCACTTGACACTGTAAAACAAATAAAACGTGGCAGATTAGTTTGGTTGAAAGCTGACCAAAAAGTCAGAAACTTCCTAGAATGTTGCCAAGTGTACAGCCAGCATTAGGTCTTGTTAGTGGCAGGAAGACCAGATCATGGAAGCCTTTGGCGTCTTAATATTTTTATGTAACTGTTTTATGAACAACATACTTATTGGACATAGCAAGAGCTGGGATGGTGGCACACAAGTGACTAACATTTACAAAACAGTCACCCAAAAAAGTGAATTTTCTTCTAACAGAGGAACAGATGAAGTGTTCCAGGCTCTCGAAGACAACCAAGTCAGCATTTCTACCATGAAGGCATCACCATTCGTGAAAGCTTTTGAGCTGGAAGTGGACCGATGGGAGCGCTGTCTATCCCATATCCTGGAGGTTATCGAAACCATCCTTACCCTGCAGAGACAGTGGCTGTACCTTGAGGTGAGATTCATTTATAGGGGAACTGTTATGGGTTTTGGTCTATTTTATTTATTTTTTTGACATGTTTTTAAACTGAGGTTTTAGGTCTCATTTTTCCCTTCTCTATACAATATATGTTTTACAAATAATCATTTACTGTGTGGCACAGTGATGTCGGGGGTAGCACTCTCGCCTAGCAGTAAAAAGGGTCGCTGGTTCGAATCCCAACCACGACTACCTGCCTGAAGTTTGCATGTTCTCCCTGTGCCTGCGTGGGTTTCCTCTGGGTACACTGGCTTCATGATCCACATGCTCATACATACCTGGGAGTGTACAGCATTTTTCTGGCAGCAAAAATGATTGGTAGAGAGAAAAAGGTATGCATGTGCAGCTGGGAAGGTTGGGTTGCCCTACATAGGCACAGGAAAAGGTCACTGCAAGGGCTTGGGCAGAGAAACTTTGGACTTTTGTCAGTTTGAGGTTTAAAAGTCATTTGAAATCATTCAGAATTCTTTACATTTGACCCGCAGTTGGTAATTGAGTTTGTTATACGACTCTGTGTCCGGAAGGCAGCTCTCAACGAGATATAGAAAATACAGTGTAGTGCTAAAAACAAAAAATTGGAACTGTAATAGGAAATAGATAGGTACTCTTACCGGATGTGGTGGACCCACTTACCAGCGGTAGTGGGTCAATCGAGCTTATGTAGGCTGAATACCTCACAATGTAGATCTGGATGGAAAAGGGGTCACCCCCAGCAGGATACACCCGGGCTTCGGTGATGATAGTCCTGGCACAAAACCTGGATCCTTGCGATTCTTCAGTAGTGACAACAAATCTCCACTCAATGTACTGACCCTAAGAATGTCAGAATGTGTATAAGGGGCTCAACCAACGGTGGCAAAAATGGAGAAAAAAGGAAAAGGCTCCATATGGCGCAGGTCAAACCAGAAAGGTTTATTTAAAATGACGGTACATCAAAGTTCAATGAGTACATAAAGTGATTACGGGTAAAATATAAAATTCTAAAGAGCAATATGTGGAGCATGCGTAGCGAACCCGACGCGTTTCATCCAAAAATGGACTTCAACTGGGGCAGCTCTCAATGAAAACAGGTTACCTCCTGGCTAGAGGACCCTGAAATTAAGATTCATATATGAAACATTTAACTACCTGGCATCCGCGCTATAGCCGAATGACGGCTACAGCGCGGACCTACATTCCCGGGAGGCCGTCATATGATGTCCTCCCCTGTGCACGCTCCCTGCGCGCGCCCTACAGGGCGCGCGCCGGGCGCGTTGTGATCACCAAGTCACTGAGACTCGGCTGATCACCGATCTGTGTAAGGGGCCAGTCCCGGCCCTTACCATGTGATCAGCTGTCAGCCAATGACAGCTGATCACATGATGTAAACAAAAGATCGGTAATCGTTTTTTTTTTTTACTCACGCTGACAGTGCGAGTAGAAAAAAAAGCCGATCACCGGATCGGATGTGAGGGACATCGGTCCCCAAGTGGAAGAGGCACATCTGCCTCATCAGTGCCCAATAAAAGTGCCACCTAACAGTGCCCACAAGTGCCACCTAACAGTGCCCACAAGTGCCACCTAACAGTGCCCACAAGTGCCACCTAACAGTGCCCACAAGTGCCACCTAACAGTGCCCACAAGTGCCACCTATCAATGCCCACCTGTAGTGCCAATCAGTGCCACCTGCCAGTGCTGCCCATCACTGCCACCCATCAGTGCCCATCACTGCCACCCATCAGTGCCCATCAGTGCCACCTGCCAGTGCTGCCCATCACTGCCACCCATCAGTGCCCATCACTGCCACCCATCAGTGCCCATCACTGCTGCCTCATCAGCGTACATCAATGAAGGAGAAAAATTACCCGTTTAAAATTTTTTATAACAAAATATAAAAAAATAAACTTTTTTTTTAAAAAAAAGATCAGTTTTTTACATTTTTTTAATAAAAAGTAAAAACCGCAGAGGTGATCAAATACCACCAAAAGAAAGCTCTATTTGTGGTGAAAAAATGATAAAAATTTCATTTGGGTACAGTGTTGTATGACCGCGCAATTGTCATTCAAAGTGCGTCAGCGCTGAAAGCTGAAAATTGGTCTGGATAGGAGGGGGGTTTAAGTGCCCTGTAAGCAAGTGGTTAAAGAGTACACCAGACCAAAGATCTAAGAGAGTCAAAGTTACTTTAATATTGGTAAAAAATAAAAAGAAGCCACGCTAATAAGTGACATACATATAAATTAATTGACAATAGGTGAATAAACCACAGATTCAATATAAACTCAATTAGGGAATATACATAATAAAGTCCATCAACCGCAAGTGAATGTGCATATCTTGAATATTCAAACTGGTTAAAACAGCTCCCAAACACGGCTAAAGACTTGTGAACCTCCACCACATAAAGTGCGTACTTACCAGAGGGCAAGCTAATCATGCTTGCGGCTATCAACCCAGCCAGGGCCTTTATCCAGGGGATGCTGAAATCTTGGCACACAGTGGATTCTTTGTATGTAATAGGCAGGATACCCACCAATCAAAGCCAGGGCGACTCGGTTATCCAGTTGTCATAGACAAGGCAGGTTTACCCAAAAAGGAACAAGCTCACCATGGTGTAATTTAAAACACACAGGTCCCAGTCCGGTACACCTGCCAGGAGCTTGTTCTCGCGCTCACACAGCATACCGGACCTTTTCCGATCCTGGCATCTGTGGGCTCAGATACTTCAAAGATGGTGCCTGATGACCACGAGGATAACTACAGCGAAGAGTCACAGGCAGCGTCGGATGACATGGTGAGACATCGCTCCCTACCCGACCAACCCCTGACATATGCTGACATGTCGGCATTTGTTAGATATAAGAAAACAGCTTCTCCTCTGCTGTCACGGAGCTAAAAGCAGACATGCTGGCAATGAATGAAAGGGCCCAGAACTTCTAGGTCACAAGAGGGGCAAGGCGATCGCCAGATTAGAGTCTTTTTCTAATGCACATAAAGCTCAATTGATAGCGATGAACCGTCATTTAGAGGATTTGGACAATAGGGATCGGAGACATAACATCAGGGTGAGGGGGGTATCGGAGACAGTTTTCCTTGAACAAATTGTCCCGGCGCTGATTTCCATATTTAACAATTTGTTGGAAAGACCTGCGGATACTGCCATTGATTTTGAGCGGGCACATCGGGCTCTCAGGCCCAGACCAAGTGATCCGGCACCACCTAGAGATATATGCTGTATCACCAACTACAAGCTCAAGGAGGACATTTTAGCCCATGCACATCAAAATGAGCTGATCACCTTTAATGAGCAACGCATCACTTTGTTCCAGGACCTTTCGCCGATCACACTAGGCTATCGCAGAGCTCTGCGTCCCCTACTGGAAACCCTGAGAGCACGCCATCTTGGCTACAGATATCAGTTCCCGTTTGCTCTATCTCTTACTCAGGATGGGGTCCCGCACACCCTCAAAACCCCTGATGAGCTAACATCATTCTGCGCAGCTCTACAGTTGCCAGCGGTGGACCTGCCTGAATGGTATCGGGAATTCCGATCCCCTCCAGCACCTCACAGCCCAGCAGCTTCACCCCCCTCCACACCGACCAAGCATGTGCCTAAGAAGGGGAGATATCAGAAGCAACCAGGAGCGGACCCCACGAGATCTTCTCAATTCCCCAGGAGTGCAAGAGCTAAGGTGCCCACATGAGGTACTGGATCTGCAAGCATTTTCTCCTTTACTTATATAAACGGCATTTTGGAAGTATATGCCATAAGTTACTGTTTTGGTTATTACACTACCCTGAATGTGCCCCGGCTGATTTTTCCCAATAGAAGTGGGACCTTCTTCATCTTTTCAATGTTACCTAGGCGGGCACTTGAACGTTGCTTTCTGTTTTCTCAACCGCCATTCCGCTTTATCAGATCTTAATCACATAAGATCACGGTCTATTGGGACTTCTGTCACCGAGGTTGCCGTTTTCCCCCTACTGGGGATTACTGGTACAGCAGCAGAACACTTGAGTGCTCTTGTTATATATGGTTTGACTCATTATTATTAATCATCTACTGCTGCAGTGCTCTCTGGATGTGTGCGTGCTGCTTCTGTGCTCCCCTCTGGGGATGTGCGGGATGCGGCATGTACACATTCTCTGTTATCCCTAAAATCTAGTTGCCTTGCTGGGAATTTTTTCTAATATATATAATGTTATGCTTTTATAAGTCAGTGTTATATTACTTATTCATAAATCTATTTTATTAGGCTGCGGGAGGGAGCTGGTTTTCTTTTTCTCATATAGACAAATTGTTTGAATCTCTATCTAATCCGCCAGTCTCTCCCACGTACCCCACACTGTATCATACTTTGAGTGTCCCCACGGTGTCTTTTTTACTGCCCGTTAGGCCCCAAGGTGGGTACAACTAGAAGAGCCCCTCTACAGTTAGTAGACATGCACTCGTCATTATATTTGTACATAACCCTTTAGTCTCTATAGGGGTTCACCCCCCCCTTTTTCTTTTTTCTCTTTTTTTTTTTGTTACAAGTAAGGGCTCTTGCTATCTGGCTTAGACCCCTGTGAGTGGAAATGGCGTAGTCTTCTTTGGGCAAATACCCCACGCTGATCTCACACAATCTTAGAGGCCTTAATATACCAGAGAGACAGATATCCCTTTTAAGGGAACAGAAAAAGGTGCAGCCGGCCTTTGTATTCATACAGGAGAGACACTTTCAATCCCATTCCGTGCCAAGACCGTGTCGATTTTGCTACCAAAAAATTCAAATTTTAAGGTGACTCAACAATATGCAGACCCCTAGGGTCGATTTTTATTCCTGAAGGGGTTATGGCATAATAGACAGGTTAATCTTGAAAATGCATATTTTCCCAATTCAGGACACCTAACATTTTGTCGTCATTTGGTAGATGAACTTAAAAGCTTTGCCACTGGTTGTATCATATTGGGAGGAGACTTTAATGTCCCCCTACTCCCTTTGCAGGATACCTCCAATGGCAAGTCTAGTATCTCATATTCAATTTTACAGAAAATTAAAACTCTGCTGAACTCACTGACCCTGGTAGATACTTGGAGCCTGGCACACCCTACAGGTAAAGACTTTACGTATTACTCACCGTTACATAAAAAACACTCATGAATGGACTACATTTTCATCACTCAACGCGATCTGCCCCTACTACAAGCAGCCAACATAGGCATACAAACATTTTCAGACCACTGCCCGGTATCGATCTCCCTGGCGCAGAATGACAAACCTCCCAAACCATGTAACTGGAGACTGAACCCCACGCTAATATCTGATCCCACCACAAGTCCGCAAATTGCCATGGCACTTAAAACTTATTTTCAACTTAATGAAACTGATGACGTGTCACCCATGACAGTCTGGGAGGCTCATAAGTGCGTCATACGCGAAGAACTTATCCGCTTGGGCACCCATAAAAAGAAGGAAGCCAACAAAGATATTGCGTAACTGGCAGAAAAAAAAAAAAAAAAAAAACTCGCACTACTAGAATCCTAACATAAGCAATCTCATGCAGAAGCTACCTCCTTGGAGCTGTTAGAAGCTAGGGAGCAATTAAATTCTATGCTTAACCTCAAAGCGACGCGTATTCTTTACTTTAGAAAAGGCTTCTACTATGAGCACAGAGACAAATGTGGCAAATTTCTTGCAAAAGCTCTTAAAGATATAACCCATGCTCAATCTATTCTATCAAAAATTTTTTTTTGTTTTGTTTTCCATTCCCACCTTGAAACGTCATGATGGTCTATGCTCATTGCATTGACTTGCCCTGCTTTTGTACATCTTGTACGCCATTATTTCCTTAATAAAAAATTCTTATTGTAAAAAATAAATAAATAAATAAATTAAAAAAAAAAAAGGGATTCTGCCTGGAGCTTTTGGAGACAATGGGAACTCAACACCCATCACAGAGGTCATTAGCAAGAGTTTTCTTTTTTTAGGCACCGTAAGTGCAGGGTGTCAGGGACCCGCCCCCAAGGGGGCATTACCACAGTGCCCTTCATTCACAGTAAAATGAATCAGTACAATCCAAATGCAGCATATAGCTGTCCCTCACTGTACTTTTCTTTTGCTACAAGATGTCCTCAGACTTTCTTGTTAAAGGATGCCCAGCATCACACAAGTGGGAAGACTAGGAAATATTGTAAGGTCAAGGGTGTCAGAGACCCGCCCCCAAGGGGGCATCTCCACAGGCCCCTTAATTCACAGTATAATGATTCAGAGAACAGTGTTGCCATGTTTACATCAGTGCATCTCTCCGCATCATGTAAAACCACCTACTGCAGGAGAAAGTCGAAAAAGGAAAAAAAAAAAAGGAAGGAACCCTGCTGGCCACGTGATCAGTTTGGAGATTCATTAAAAGTAAGGTATAAAAACATATAGTGGTGGAGCTGAGCCTGCAGTAACTTCTCAACATTTACCAAAACTTGAAATATATTATTTATTAAATTAATATTATTATTGTATTTTATTTATTTACTTACTTTTTTTTTTTAGATATTTTTATTTAGTATTAATTTTGTATTATTTTTTGTTAAACTTAATATTAAAAATTGTGTTATTTTTATATACTTTTATTGTATATGCTGTTAAGATTTGGCATTTAGACCCGATGCATTGATTTATTCCACGTGCTATATGGTTTAATAAATATAATTCTGTCAAGCTTCATCCTCAACTGTGTCTTCCTCCGTACAGAACATCTTTATGGGAGAGGACATCCGAAAGCAACTGCCACAGGAATTGTTTGACCAAGTAAATATCAACTGGAAAAACATCATGGACAGACTGAACAAGGACAACAATGCTCTGAGTGGGACCCACTTTCCAGGTGTGTTGGGTGGTACGCCTAGGGCCGCCGATTGAGGATGCGCTTTGTATCTCCTTTAAAGCTGACCTCCAGGCAGACCTAAAATACAAAAATGAATACAGCTTTGTATTCTTCAACCTCCCTAGTGCTGACCTCAAGTATTACTTAGGCTTTCAAATTCTATATGAAATGATTAATTTTGAACATTACTTGGGATAACCACTTTTACGGTACCCTGAGCCCCAGTGAAAATCTAGGTACATGCTAAGGGGGTAGGATCCCCAGGATGGCAGAGCGGAGGGAGGATCAATCAATTTGTTGTGAACCTGGAAGCGTTCTACTCTGAGCGCTTTCAGGTTCACGACTGTCAGATTCTGGCCGCCGGTGACCAGGAATAGTTGTAAGCAGTTCAGGAGAAACATCAGGAACCTGAAGTCTTCATAAAGAGGATTACACGCACCTAGTGTTAGATAAGACAAATTAGTATTGCCTCAGTGAAAGGAATACTTCTAGGGCATATATATATATATATATATATATATATATATATATATATATATATATATATATATCATTTTAAATGCAACTTTTTTTGTATGTTTTTCCAAGAGAAAGGGTAAGGTAAAGGAGTTAATGCATCCTTAAACATATTTAATATTTAACGCCAGCAGTGTAGGTATCTTAATCTGACTTGGTAGAGCTGAAACTGGTAGAGGGAGAAGCAGTACAAAGAGACAGTTCTTTGTGCTACAGTGCTCGTGTGCTAAGAAGGAGCATGCTGATAGTTGGAAAAAGTAGAGTGACCGTGAGATGAACTTATCAGTCTGCTTCTATCACTGTCCAGTCACAGGTTAGGTGAGGGACAAGACCTGTAATGCCCTGTACACACGGTCGGATTTTCCGACGGAAAATGTGTGATAGGACCTTGTTGTCGGAAATTCTGACCGTGTGTGGCCTCCATCACACATTTTCCGACACACAAAGTTTGAGAGCAGGCTATAAAATTTTCCGACAACAAAATCCATTGTCGGAAATTCCGATCGTGTGTACAAAAATCCGACGCACAAAATGCCGCGCATGCTCAGAAAAATAAAGAGATGAAAGCTATGGGCTACTGCCCCGTTTATAGTCCCGACGTACGTGTTTTAAGTCACCGCGTTCAGAATGATCGGATTTTCCAACAACTTTGTGTGACCGTGTGTATGCAAGACAAGTTTGAGCCAACATCCGTCGGAAAAAATCCTAGGATTTTGTTGTCGGAATGTCCGATCAATGTCCGACCGTGTGTACGGGGCATAAGTGTTACTGAACTGCAAAAGTCAGGTCTCCTGCCCTGCCAGAGAGGGCTCCACTGTGTGGCAGAGTTGTGTAAATCTCAGAACTGAATGGACAGAGAATCAAATAAACTCCCTTTATATGCATTTCATCTGTGTATTTAGCTATTGGCCTGATTTAAATCCAAATTCGCGTATACGCAGTTTTTTTTGTACATTGTGTTTATTCTCAGTAATAAATAAATAAATCAAATACATCACAAACTAGCCTAGTATACTTCTGGCAACGCAAAAAAAAAATGGAAAGGGCAAAAACAGCACAGGGGAAACTGATGCATCATCACCATCACTCATTACATGACAAAAGGACACTCCAGAGTACTTTTGTCATTGATTTACTAAAACTGGAGAGTGCAAAATCTGGTGCAGCTCTGCACAGAAACCAATCAGCTTCCAGGTTTTATTGTCAAAGCTTAATTGAACAAGCTGAAGTTTGAAGCCGATTGGCTACTATGCACAGCAGCACCAGATTTTGCACTCTTCAGTTTTAGTAAATCGGCCCCAGAGTATCAACCAAAAATCCAGAAAAAACACGATACAAATGTTATAAATTGGAGTTGCAGTTCGGTGAGTAAAATAAGTATTTAATCCTCTACCAACCAACAATAATTCTGGCTCCCACAGACTGGCTACAATATGTGTTACACAGATTAGTCCTGTCAATTTAAGAAGGTGCTCCTAACGACAAACTTGTTAGGTGTATAAAAGACACCTGTCCACAGAATTCCTTTCTTGCATTCAAACATCACTATCATGGGCAAGACCAAAGATCTGTCAAAGGACATCGGGACAAGATTGTAAACCTGCACACGGCTGGAATGGGCTACAAGACGATCAGCAAGAAGCTTGGTGAGAAGGAGACAACTGTTGGAGTGATTATTCACAAATGGAAGAAATACAAAATGACCATCAATCGCCCTCGGGCTGGAGCTCCATGCAAGATTTTGCCTCATGAGATGAGGATGATTATGAGAAAAGTGAGGAATCAGCCTAGAACTACACAGAAGGAGCTTGTGAATGATCTCATAGCAGTTGGGAACACAGTCAGCAAACAAACCATTGGTAACACAATGCGCCGCCATTAATTGAAAACCTGCAGCGCCCGCAGGGTCTCCCTCCTTAAGAAGGCACATGCAAAGGTCCGTCTGAAGTTTGCCAATGAACATCTAAATGATTCAGAGAAGGACTGGAAGAAAGTGCTGTGGTGAAATGAGACCAAAATTGAGCTCTTTGACATTGACTCGATTCACTGTGTTGGAGGAAGAAAGATGCTCACTATGATCCTAAGAACACCATCCCTACAGTCAAGCACGGAGGTGGAAACATTATGCTTTGGGGCCGTTTCTCTGCTAAAGATACAGGCCAAATTTGCCGCATTGAGGGGCCATGTATTCTTGTAATCTTGGATGAGAACCTTCTTTCCTCAGCAAGAACACTGACGATGGGTCATGGATGGGTCTTCCAACATGACAATCACCCAAAACATACCACCAAGGCAACAAAGGAGTGGCTCAAGAAGAAGCACATTAAAAGGTAATGTTGTGGCCTAGCCAGTCTCTAGGCCCTAATCCTATAGGAAATTTATGGAGGGAGCTGAAACTTCGAGTTGCCAAGCGACAGCCAAGAAACCTTAAGTATTTAGAGAAGATCTGTAAAGAGTGGACCAAATCCCTCCTGAGATGTGTGCAAACCTGGTAACCAACTACAAGAAATGTCTTAACTCTGTACCTGCCAACAAGGTTTCTCTCCAAGTACTAAGTCATGTTTTGCTTGGGGATCAGATACTTATTTTACTCACTGAACTACAACTCAATTTAAAACATTCATATCGTGTATATATTATATATATATATATTTTTGAAAATCAAAGCAGACGTTTTCCATTAATGACAGCTGGTTTTTATCTGATGTTCAGGCCTCCTGGAGAAGCTGGGTGAGATGAATGCGGTTCTGGAGGGTATACAGAAGTCTCTGGACCTGTACTTGGAGACAAAGCGTCAAATCTTCCCACGATTCTACTTCCTGTCCAATGACGATCTGCTGGAGATCCTTGGACAGTCCCGGAACCCAGAGGCCGTTCAACCACATCTCAAGAAATGCTTTGACAATATCAAATCACTCAAGATCCAGAAGGTAATAGCCCAGTAAATGATGATCTGTAAAAAGCACCTGTACTGTAATCATAAGCATAATGCTATAAGGGGAGCAGTAGAGAAAGTATATGCTATACTCCGTCCTTCCAGCAATGAAGGCCTTAGGCATCAACTTAAAGGTTAGTCCGCCTTTTTTACAATGCTCAATGCTAAAATGATTAATGTGCCTTTCATCAGACAAGTAAACTCCATAAAGGGTCCAGCTGTTCTTAGCCGTGATGTGATCATTTAATGAAACATTTGACCCTTTATGTTTAACCTCTTTTTATTAAGTATTTACAGAAAATACAGGTTTGCAATAGGAAAACAGGTTGTAACTGAACAAATGTGTCTGGATTCGGAAAATCTATATTATGATAAGCTACAAGCAATGTAGAACAGAATAATAAAGAAAATAAAATGTTTTCAATTTCAAACAGTGGTTACAAAAAAACAGTGGCGGCCCTTCCATTGGGGCCCCCGATCCATGTGCTCGGCCCCTAATCTATGTGCAGGGTGCCGGATGCATGTATTACAAGGGTTTTTTTTTTCTTTAGAAGCACATTATTAGAGCCTGAGGCTCTAATTGGCTTCAAAAAAGGGTGGGCTCAGGGCGCAGAGCCCCGAGCCCACCCACTTGTGTCATGTATGCGGCAGTGGTTGGAGTGGAGAGGAGGAGTAGAGGAGTGGAGGAGGAGGCAGGGGAGCTGGCGGCAGCCAATGAGCGTGCAGTCTCCGGCGGGGACGTGCAGAGGCAGAGTTGCCATGCAGCCTGAGCTGGGAGAAGAAAGATGACGATTTCTGTTGTTGGAGCATGGCCTGCCTCTGTCCACCTGGCTGCTCTCCTACTGCTTCATCCATCTGCTGTGCCAAGAAGGAGGGGAAGCCACGATTGTGGATGGGGCAAGGGCGGACCCGGCGGTGGGGGGGGGGGCAGCACCAGCAGCCACTGCAAGCTGCAAGAAACAGATACCCAGTAGGGTTCATGCCTACAGGTTAACATAAGCCACTAGACTACACTGAAAAAACAGCAATTATAAAGGGGGGAAAAAAAAAGGGAAACCCACTAGTAATATCCGTTTTAGCCAGAGACACGATATCTGGGTTAGCAGGCAACACAATGATGCTAGCTTAAAATTAACTGGTATAAAAACAATAGTGTGAATTATAATTTAAAGAAAAAAAAAATGAAGAGAAACAGAGGAAGGAGAAAGATGGGGAGAAGGAGAGGAGGAAGGGGGGCAGGGGGTGATACCATGTGAAGGTCCCTGGGAAAAATTGAAACCTCAGATGTTGTTAGAGATAAAGGAGTCAGGGGAATATCTGAAATGAGACCATACTGTCCACATAAGTTTATGTGAGTCAGATTTATCCTCATCCCATGGGACCATACGTTCTATGAGCTAGTTCTTGTCCAATTCACAAGTCCATTCAGCCATACATTTGACCCTTTATGGAGTTCCCTGGTGCGCTGGTGACATATCCTTTGTTCTGAGTCATTACAGTCTCCAGCAGTCGGTCACTTCAGCACCCACTTACTCTACAGCCTCTTAAAGGAACATGTGTCTTGGGAATATTGTTCTGGCCTTCCACAGAAAAGCAATGGCAAGAGGAATGCAGAGGCTGCCACCCTCTCCCCTCTGCATTCTTCTTGCTGTTGCTTGTCTTTGGAAAGTACTCAGAGCCAAGATCAGCTATCATTACAAAACAGCCATCTCCTTCCTAGCTGTTGTCGGATCGACTGTGGCAGAAGCAGAGGAGGCAGGTCAGACCTCATAACTAGACTTATGAAGCACTTATGCCACGTACACACAACCGGACTTTCTGGGAAACTAGGTGCAACGTTCTTCCCGCCGGACTTCCGGCGGACTACCGCCGGACTTTCTGAACGGACGGACTTGTCTACACACGACCGGACTTCCCGGCAGACTAGGTCCGCCGGTCTTCCCAACAGACAGAGTTACGGCGGACTTTCAGAATGAACGGACTTGCCCACACACGGACAAGTCCGTTCATTTTGAACGTGACTTGGGTACGACGGGACTAGAAAAGGAAGTCAATCTCGCCGCTTTTATCGGCGAGATTGACACCTTGCGAGCCCCGTCGTAGAGCATGCCAGGCCCTTAGGTCTGGTATGGATTTTAAGGGGAACCCCCTACAACAAAAAAATGGCGTGGGGTCCCCCCCAAAATCCGTGCCAGACCCCGATCCGAGCACGCAGCCCGGCCGGTCAGGAAAGGGGGTGGGGACGAGCGAGTGCCCCCCCCCTCCTGAACCGTACCAGGCCGCATGCTCTCAACATGGGGGGGTGGGTGCTTTGGGGGGGGCGCCCTGCGGCCCCCGCCACCCCAAAGCACCTTGTCCTCATGTTGATGAGGACAAGGGCCTCTTCCCGGCAACCCTGGCCGTTGGTTGTCGGGGTCTGCGGGGGGGGGGGCTTATCAGAATCCGGGAGCCCCCTTTAATAAGGGGGCCCCCCACCCTATGTGAAAGAGTATGGGGTACCCCTACCCATTTACCTAGGGAAAAAGTTTCAAAAAAAAATCAAAAACACTACACAGGTTTTTAACGTAATTAGACCGCTCCGGGGGTCTTCCTCCGGCTTTGGGCCTCTTCTCCCGGCGTCCGGATGGTTCTTCTCTGCTCTCTCTGGCCTCTTCTCCCGGTGTTCGACCTCTGCTCCCGGTGTTCCAGTTCTTCTGCCGGCTCCTCCGCTATCTTCATGCTGCTCTTTTGCTAGCGGTGGCCCGGACTTCTGCCTTCTTGCTTTCTTCCCTCTTCTCTTCTTCCGATGTTGACATGACGCTCTCTCCGGCTGGAATGCTCTCTGAGCGCTCCGATGTGACTTATATAGGCGGTGACCCCGCCCCCTTATGCCATCACAGTCCCTGGGCCAGCTGGGACTGTGACGTTTTAGGGGTGTGGTCAACATCACCCGGTGACCACGCCCCTCTAAAAACATCAGTCCCAGCATGCTCAGGGACTGTGATGGCATAAGGGGGCGGGGTCACCGCCGATATAAGTCACATCGGAGCGCTCAGAGAGCATTCCAGCCGGAGAGAGCGTCGTGTCAACATCGGAAGAAGAGAAGGAGGGAAGAAGACAAGAAGGCAGAAGTCCGAGCCACCGCTAGCAAAAGAGCGACATGAAGATAGCGGAGGAGCCAGCAGAAGAACTGGAACACCGGGAGAAGAGGTCGAACACCGGGAGAAGAGGCCAGAGAGAGCGGAGAAGAACCAACTGGACGCCGGGAGAAGAGGCCGGAGGGACCCCCGAAGTCGGAAGAAGACCCCCGAAGCCGGAAGAAGACCCCCGGAGCTGTCTAATAAATTACTTTAAAAACCTGTGTAGTGTTTTTTTATTGACACTTTTTCCCTAGGTGAATGGGTAGGGGTACCATGTACCCCATACTCTTTCACATAGGGTGGGGGGCCGGGATCTAATAAGAGGGGCCCTCTTATTAAAGGGGGCTCCCATGTTCCGATAAGCCCCCCGCTCGCAGACCCCGACAACCAACGGCCAGGGTTGTCGGGAAGAGGCCCTTGTCCTCATCAACATGGGGACAAGGTGCTTTTGGGAAGGGGGGGCTGCAGGGCACCCCCCCTCCCCCAAAGCACACACCCCCCCATGTTGAGGGCATGCGGCCTGGTACGGTTTAGGGGGGGGGGGGGGGAGCTCGCTCGTCCCCACCCCCTTTCCTGACCGGCCGGGCTGCGTGCTCGGATCGTGGTCTGGTATGGACTTTGGGGGGACCCCACGCCGATTTTTCCCTTAAAATCCATACCAGACCTAAGGGCCTGGTATGCCCCGCGCTCGCCGCAATAGGAAAATTTGTTTTTCCTATTGCAGCGAGCGCGAGATGCAGTACTCTGCCCTTGCGTCGTATCTGGTCCGTCGGACCAGCATACAGACGATTGGGCTTTCCGTCAGGAACTGAGTCCGGCGGAGTTACGACGTAAAGATTTGAAGCGGGCTTCAAATCTAAAGTACGTCGGATTTCTGACCGAAACAGTCTGTCGGAAGTCCGAAGCAGACCACACACGGTCGGATTGTCCGCCGGACTTGGTCCGTCAGCGTCCGTCGGACCAGTCCGGTCGCAAAGTCTGACCGTGCGTACGCCGCATTAGCTACATGGGATAAGATACATGTGTACTTTATCTAATAGGAGACAGAACAGAAAAAAAATTAGATCTTCTTTAATAGGAAGGAATGCAAAAATGTAGAAATAGATTAGAGAATTTTTGGATTGAGTATTTACATCTGTGAAGTTGTAAGATGTCCAAACAGCGAACGAACCATCAATGGAAAGAACTTGCTGAGGATATTGCTAGCTCCATGTAAAAACTGGCCGCGTGCGATGCATATTGGGTTATTCTGGAAAATGCCACACAGTATTGTAATTGGATACCGCAACAATTGGAAGTGAGATCAGCAGGTGTCTATGTAGAAAGGGGATGTTACCAGACCAGAGCAGCTGTCAGAGGACAAATTCACAACATAAGCCAAGGTCAGTAACCAGAGATCAGGATAACGCAGTCAGGAGGCAAGCTGGGTCAAACACAATACCAAGATGCAGGTCCGGTCATGAGTCACAGGAGCTGACGACTACCCAGCAATTTTCCTTAAATTTGCTATGCTTCAACCAGAGCATTAGCGAACATGCATGAACAGTCTTGACTCTATGCAATGGACCACAAATTGCAGTATGCGCATGTGCAAATCTTCAGGCTCACCCATGCATTCAATATTTCTGAAAGGAAGAAACCACTTCTGCAGAAATCAGAGGGTCGGCGGTAACCTGAAGTCTGACACTTTCTGACCTGTTCAACCTCCTGACCTCACACATGGTTCTCATCTGCTGTATATGCATTGTGTGAGATCAGGAATTGATAGGACTGCATTGGTCAGACCTCAGCCGAATCTTTAATAATTAAGACTGTACACTTCTAACAATTGAAGTCTGAGTATTCTGATTCTTTCATATACCTGTACTTATTTGTGACACAACCCAATTGGTTCTCTTAATCTGAATATGTTTTCATTTCCTGTAAAATCACCAGGCTGGCAACAAATATGAAGGTGCAGGGATGTTCTCCGCAGAGGGCGAGTATGTGGAATTTAAACACCCTGTCCCCTTAGAGGGTCCTGTGGAAGTAAGTTTGTTTTACAGTGAATATCATAAGTTAAGAAACAAGAGGGTCTCTTTGATGCAACATCAAAATGCAGATGAGACTTGAGTGTGTGTGTGTGTGTGTGTGTGTGTTTGTTGGGGAGGGGGTAAAATATATGTAATATAAAAATAAGCACGCAGATGCTACTGTAGCCTGAAGGTGGCAGTGTTTGTTCAGTACTGTAATTGTTACATACAATTGAAGTATTACAAAAATTTAAAACATTATTAAAAAAAAGAGCAAATTTTTCAGCCGATAATAAAAAAAAGTGTACCAGATAAGAACCTTATATGTCAATAAGGGAGAAGATATATATGTATATATGTATGTTCAGAAGGGTGAGGTACACGTCGGTCAAAGTAACAAGTGCAAGCAATCAAGCCCTCCCAAAGGCATATATTATAGGAAACGACAAAAAGGGATTGCTGCACAAAAAATGTTTTAATGAAAAATATAATCAAAACATCAAAAGTATGTAGGCCATCATCGTAACAGTTTTGGACTAATACAGATCATGCCCTTCTTCAAAACATGGTGCCTATGAATAATGACATACATGGTACAATTTATATAGAGCAGATACATCTGCATACTATTAGGTAATCAGCCAGCCTGTCTGGAATCAATCACTGGATCTAAGACACATTATAATAAAAGTCCAAAATCTATTGTACAAAAAGGATCCTGGAACGAAAAAAACAGGTATGACCGTTTTCCACACTTCACAGAATATATTAATCGATTGAACGCACACACATGCACATATGTGGTAATTGGTAAAGTGCAATTGATCAAAATTACACACATGATTTATGACCAAAAAAAATAACATAGCATAAAACAAGAAAAATTACACAATAACCAAGAAAAGCAACATTAAAGAAATAAATAGATGAAAATCTGAATTTAACCCCATAGGTTGAAGGGTATCAAGCCGATGTATCCAATGCACTTTTTTCTTTTTAAGCTCTAATTCTCTATTACCACCCCGTCTATTTCTTGAAACCTCGTCAATCACCATGAATCTGAGTTGGGAGACTGTATGACCCTTATCTACAAAATGTCTCGATAAAGGCAGATTTTCTAGTTTGTCCCTGATGGAATACTTATGTCTCGCAATGTGATCCTTTAATTTCTGTGTGGTTCCCCCACATAGAGGAGACTACACGGACCTTTAATAATATAGATGACATAGGTGGACTGACAGGTATAATAATCTCTTATGCCGCGTACACACAGTCGGAATGTCCGACAAGAAAGAGTCCGATGTGAGCCTTTCATCGTATATTTCAACCGTGTTGATGCCCCATCGGACTTTTTCTGTCAAAAATTCAGATGGACTTAGAGGACATGTTCTTTATTTTTCCGGCGGAAAAAATTTATAAAAACCGCTTGTCTGTATGCTGTTCCGATGCACCAAAAACGACGCATGCTCTGAAGCAAGTACGAGATGAAAGCTGTTGGCTACTGGCTATTGAACTTCCGTTTTCTAGTCCCGTCGTACGTGTTGTACATCACCGCATTCTGGATGGTCGGAATTTGGCGTGACCATGTGTATGCAAGCCAGCTTGGGCGGAATTCCATCGGAACTCCGTCGGAAAAACCTTCAGGAGTTTATGCCGATGGGAAAACCGGTCGTGTGTACAGGGCATAATAGATATATTATAGCCCTTTTGTGGATGAGAAAAACATTTGCCTTTCATCATGCTAGATCATTGTATGCACGAGAGGCAAGGAAAAGATCCCCGATTTTTAGGGCCCAAAATATATATATATATTTTAGGGGTCCTCAAAAAGTTTCCACACTTTTATATATTTAACAGAGTTAAAAAAATAAGTGTGGAAACATTTTGAAGAACCTGTGTGCGTGTATATATATATATATATATATATATATATATATATATATATATATAATGTCTATACTTACCGTAATTTTTCTTTCCTGGATTCTCCCCATGTCAGCCTACTATGGGTCAGCTCCACCCCCTCCAGGACCACCTCTTTTCTAGCCCATAAAAGGGTGGCTGTCTGCCCACACCAGTGTTAAGAAAAACCCCACCTCGCGACAGATAAACTGGGTGGGAATCCTCCGGCTGACATGGGGATGATCCAGGAAAGTAAAATTACGGTAAGTATGGACAACAATTTTCCTTATTCCTGGACCTCCCCATGTCAGCCTACTATGGGATGTACCAAGCAATATTAGGAAGGAAGGGAAGACAAAAAATAAAAAATAAGCCAAACCCTCAATGCAACTCAAAATTTTTAATGGGCAACAGCCGCCGTAATACTGTAGAGCCAAATGTTTCCTCAGGCGGACATGCCATATTAAGCTTGTAATGCCTAATAAAAAAGGTGTTGGGCACGCTCCAGCTTGCTGCTCTGCAAACTACCTCAGGGGCGACCTTTGCGTATGCCCAGGATGCTGTTATACCCCTTGTCGAATGTGCTTTGATCTCTGGAGGAGGAGGAAGGCCCAGCGTTTTGTATGCAATATGCATGGTCTTGACAAACCAGGAAGACCCAACTCTGGATGTTGCTGGCATACCCTTTTTAGTCCCCATTGGAAAACCTACAGCTGATCTTGTTTGCCAAAGCTTTTAGTCCATTTCAGGTAGGTTGAAAACGCAGAGACCAGGTCTAACCTACTCCACTCATCAGCTGCATCCGCCGGAAAGGCTGGGAGAATGACCTCCCAGTTCATACGAAATTATGTGGCCACCTTAGGTAGAAAGCTCAGTATTGGCCTAAGGACTATCTTGTCTGGGAGCACCAAACAATATGGTTCTTTAGATGAGAAGGCGCACAACTCGGAGTCTCTTCTGGCCGAGGCCATGGCTAGTAAAAAACAAAAAACTGTTAAAAGAAATAATGAACAAGAGAAAGCTTGATCAAACGGAGGAACCAGCAATGTTCCCAAGACTAGTGTCAAGTCCTCTTTTGGAAAAAACGATTTCAATAGAGGTCTGATTTCTATGGCTGCCCCAAAAAAAAAAAAAAAAAAAAAAAATATCAGATCACCAACGGATGTAGAGCATATCTTGTACACGACAGGGCGGGGATTTGACCCTTTAGCGAATTATAAGCTAACCCTTGGAGACTACTCTGTAGAAACTCCAAAATGTTAGATACTGAAGGAGATCCAAGGTCCCAACCCCTTTCCGTAGTATTCCAGATCTGGTGATAGGATCGTCAGAACGAATGTAACCTGTAATAATGTCATCAACTTTATCCTCCTGCGGTTCGGGTGTCAGGCCCTACTCTGCAGAAGGAGATTTTGAGAAGGAGGCAGAGGGATTGGTGAGCCCAACTTTATCCTCCAAGCCAGAGGGAACCACAGCTCCCTGAGCCAGTAAGATAGGACTATTATTGCTGTGACCCTTTCTCGCTGAATCTTCAGCAGGATTTTGAGAGCCAATGGAAGCGGCAGGAACACATACACCAAGGGGAAGTTCCAAGACCTGGACAGAGCACCCTGACCCAATGCCTGTGGATGCTAGGTCCGGGTGAAGTAGTAAGGCAGTTGACAATTCTCCAATGCCATAAGATCTATCGAAGGCGTCCCCCAGACCCTGAAGATCTTGCGTAGGTACTTAGGGTTGAGGCCCCATTTGTTGTGATCCCCCAAAAGCCTCGACTTAAGCGATCTGCTAAAACATTGCCAGGCCCTGGGAGTTAAGATGCTGTAAGAGAGCCGAGATTCTTCTCTGTGCAGAGGAAGATTGACATGCCACCTGAAGGAGAGGGTGACTTCTTGTGCCCCCTTGATGAGACACATAAGCCACCGTAGTTTTGTTGTCCAAAAGAATCTTGACAGCTGGACCTCGCAACATAGGTTGGAACACTAAGAGCACGTCTGACAGCATCCAATCCCAGGAAATTTGAACTCTTCGCCCCACAAAGGTACCATTGGTCTTGAACCTGCTGTCCCAGGCAGTGTGCCCTGCAGCCTGCCAGACTGGCATTGGTCGACACCACTATTGGTTCTGAGGCCTTCAACGGAACTCCGCTGGAAAGATTGCGAGCTACTGACCACCAACCAGGGACCAGATTATCGGAATTGGCAGATGATCCCACTGAAGAAGAAAGTTGCATTAAAATCCTCCTTCTGCGCCACTTGACCCACGGGACTACTGGACCTGTGGCTGATAAAACCCCCCAGATACTGCATGGATTCCTTCAGCATCATAGAAGGCCTGGCCATCACTGCTTTGTCTGAGACTGGATCCCCTGGACCTTCCTCTGAGGAAGAGAAACACGACCCCGATTCGTGTTGAATTGTACTCCTAAATACTCCAACATTTGGGTCAGATGCATCTGGCTCTTCCGAAAGTTGATCAACCAACCGAAATGAGTTAGTGTTTTGCAGGTGAATTCACATGAACTAGAAGGAGCTCATTTGACGGACCCAGAAGTAGCATGTCATCTAGATAATGAAATATTTGCACTCCCTTGACCCTGAGAGTCGCAACGACAGCAGACAGTAGCTTTAAAAAAACGTTCTCGGAGTTGTGCAGAGACCGAATGGGAGAGATTAAAAATGAAAGCCTTCCACGGAAGGCCTGAGAAAGCGATGGTGAGATGCGTCTATAGAGACATGAAGATACGCATCCGCCAGATCAATGGAAACCATCCAGTCTCCTGACTCCACAACCGAAACGATCGTTTCCAATGACTCCATTTTGAATGGTGGAACCTTCATGTAAGAATTCAGGACTTTTGAGGTCAAAAACTAGTCCGAAACCCCCTGAAGCCTCTGGGACCAAAAACAGAGGGGGAACATACTCTTTGACCCAATTCGTGCCTTGGAACCGGAAGGATGGCCCTTGCTGCCAACAGCTCCCCTATATATCCTTGCAAACATTGCCTCTTTTCCAAATCCGTAGGAAGTCCAGTTTCTATGAACAAGGTCTGAGGGGGCCTTGTTCTGAACTCGAGACGACAACGTGATCGAATGACGGCTACAATCCAGGCATCATGTAATTTGTCTGCCCAAACCCCCCCTGAATTAGGCTAGTCTTGCTCCTACTTGAGAGGGTTAAGTGGAGACAGCTTCAGAAGGACTTATTCGAAGCCTTAGGCTCTGTCTCCACTACTGCGAAGTCGCATGACAAATCAAAACCCATGTATTTCAATGGTCCCCGTTCTAATTGGTGCGATTTAAGTTTCAGCGACTCCAAAAAAGGTTTTTGCACTACTTTGTTCCGACATCTGTGTGATATGTTCTCACATGGTTTTCACAGGTCGAATGACATCGCATCACAAATTGCACAGCAAAGTCGCAGTGTAAATTGCGCGACTCTGGGGACGCAGCAGTGGAAACAGCTCCAGGAGCTTTGTTGGCCCTGGGCTTGGAAGGTTTCTGGAAGGTTGAACCAGCTCCCCTCCACTGTCTGAAAAACTGTCTGTAAGCCCTGGCCTCTCTGAATCCTCTTGGGATCTCTTGTTAAACCGAAAGGGCTGCTGTGTCTTAAAGAGCCATTATCTTTGCTGTCATCTTGGTCGACAGCCACTTCAGCTACAACTCTACAGCAGTCTGCAAAGGAGAAGAACTGCCACTTTCCAGACTTTCATCCAAACATCCATCCACCAGCTCCGCCACCCACACACTAATGCCCCGTACACACGGTCGGACTTTGTTCGGACATTCCGACAACAAAATCCTAGGATTTTTTCCAACGGATGTTGGCTCAAACTTGTCTTGCATACACACGGTCACACAAAGTTGTCGGAAAATCTGATAGTTTTAAACGCGGTGACGTAAAACATGTACGTCGGGACTATAAACGGGGCAGTGGGCAATAGCTTTCATCTCTTTATTTATTCTGAGCATGCGTGGCACTTTGTCCGTCGGATTTGTGTACACACGATCGGAATTACTGATAACGGATTTTGTTGTCGGAAAATTTTATCTCCTGCTCTCCAACTTTGTGTGTCGGAAAATCCGATGGAAAATGTCCGTTGGAGCCCACACACGGTCGGAATTTCCGACAACACGCTCCGATCGGACATTTTCCATCGGAAAATTCGACCGTGTGTACGGGGCATTAGGCTGGATTCACACCCATGCACTCCCAGCGCATTCCGCAGAACGTGTTCCATAGGAGACCATGATAAACGGACGGTAGTGCAAATCCGCAAAACGCACCAAAAAAAACGCACAGGTGCGAACCTAGCCCAAGTGCTGCTGCCACAGGAGTGAGTGCTACCGCCGGTCTGCAGGCTGCTGTCCAAACTATACAACCTTTTTAGGTCTGCGTTTATTTTGCAATTCATAGGATCTTTAAAAGAGACCGAATACTCCAGCGGAAGCATAATGTGGCGGGCGAATATACGTAATGAAGCATCCACCTTAGGCGTAGTGTCCCAAGGGGTACAGCTTCGATACTCCATTATGCACATTGAGCTTCTTCTCAGGTGCCCCCCCCCCCCCCCCCACACACACTCATCGTCAATTACTTTTTTAATTTCAGAAATGAAATGGGAAGGAGGGTAACGATTTCTTTAAAAATGGGTAGTATCTTTGCTGTTTCTTTGGAGGCAACGATTCTTTCCTTAACAGCCTCCACCAAGGGGGGAACCAGTGCAAAAATCAAACGTATGCGATTCTGAGACCATCTCAGCCTCAGATGGATCCGAATCGCTATCGACTTCAGAGTTAAAACGCACTGAAAACACATGATCTGAATCTGCAGATGGTGAAGATACAGCAGGATGAGCAGGATTCCTTGAAACACTCTTTAACCCTTCCTTGACTGCGTGCTTAATTTAGGATTTAACCTGGTGTGCTTTTGCAGCATTGTCCTGAGCCGTCTGATGTCTTGACCTCTCTTGGCTTGGGACCGAGCGACTAAAGTGAGGTAAGAGCGAGGGAGATCTGGAATGCTGTGACAACAGGCATCTATCCAGCTGCATGCGACTCTGCGATTTGTCATGTCTAGTCCCTGCTGATTTGGAACCTCTTTGCGGGAGTTTATCTCGCAGTGGGTCCTTCTCTCTGTAAAACACAAAGGATGTGCTCTCTTTTAAATAAATAAATAAATAAAAATAACTACAATTAAAATAAACTTCTCCATCCAAATCTTCGGTGCTTAAGGCAGCTAGGCAGGCAGGCAAAATTCCCCAGTCCTAGAAGGTACAGGATAATAAAAATACTCTGACAGACAAGTAACACAGCAGAAAGTACCTGGAAGGAGGCTTACCAGAGCAGAGCAGAGAAGCAGATTGACCAGCTGGAGATTGAGATCAGCCTAGAGGACAGAGGCTGCTGCAATCAGCAGTGAGCATTCTGGTGTTTGCTGCTAGACAACCCAAGAGGAAGCTACCTCTGACCTCACCTGCACAACTCTGAGCTTCCTGAAAGGAGTACGTGTGGAGGAGGTGAACTACAAGTGCCAGTGAGCCAAACCATAAACACACAAAAACATGGAAGGAGAGAGTGCCAGCACCTGCCTAACGAAGGTATATACAGTCATTTAAACTGCCAGTGACCTTTGCCAGTAATACACAGTCATTTATACTGTACCATACAATCCCAGCACCGCGGGAACCCACCTTCTCAGGAGATTTACAGCCTATATGGGGGGGGTCTTCTGAATTGGGAGAAGCTGAACCCAGGGGCTAACTAGAAATAGCAGGGCCCCATAGCAAAATGTTGTATGGGGCCCCCCTGCAAACAGCCCCCCCCCAGCTGCCCTAGTGTCAATGCAACGTGACCTGTGCACAATGCAGCGTGACCTGTGCCCCATGCAGCGTGACCTGTGCCCCATGCAGCGTGACCTGCCTGTGCCCCATACAGCATGACCTGTGCCCCATACAGCGTGACCTGTGCCCCATACAGCCTGGTCTGCCTGTGCCCTATACAGCCTCACCTATGCAGAGGAAGAGGCAAGCCGCCCAGATCAGCAGAGAGCGGGATTGCCCGCTGTAATAGCTTTCATTTGAATTTCCTGTCTTCCCAGGGCTCATCGTCACATAGCCCCACCTCTTGGCCCAACGCCTTTGATGACATCACATGTCCCACATTGAATCGGCGTTTTGTCTATCAAAGGCGCCGGGCCAAGAAGTGGAGCTATGTGACGTGAGCCCTGGGAACACTGGAAGTTCTAATGAAAGCTATTACATCGGGCAATTCAGCTCTCTGCTGATACGGACAGCTCGCCTCTTTCTCTCCTCTCTCTTCCCCTGGCTGGGAGACTGTGGCGGCGGTGCTCTCATCTTCACTGGGCCCCACTCGGCTGCGGGCCCCATAGCGTCCGCATGGGTCGCTATGGTGGTAGTTACGCCCCTGGCTGAACCCGACAGGATGGATGGATGGAGAAGAGGAAAAAAAAAAAATAAATAAAAAAAAAACTTTAAAAGGCATCCAGAGCGAGGACGAAAAAAGAACACTGGTGTGGGCAGACAGCCGCCCTTTTATGGGCTAGAAAAGAGGTGGTCCTGGAGGGGTCAGAGGGGGCGGAGCTGACCCATAGTAGGCTGACAAGGGGAGGTCCAGGAAATATATATATATATATACATATACATATATATATATATATATATATATATTCTGTATTTATCAGTGTGCATATTTACTTCCGTTATATAATTATATAAAAATATATATTACTGTCAAGCAATGCATGCTGTTGCTGCTAAGTTTGACTTGGACAACTCTGTATAATCACTGCATTCTTGCTGTAGACCTGGCTGTGCGACATTGAGAGGACCATGCGCTGGACGCTGAGGGAGCTTCTCAGAAATTGTCGCCTGACGCTAAAGAAGATGAGCAACAAACGGGACAAGTGGGTGAAGGAGTGGGCAGGGCAGGTAGGTGAAAAACAACACCTCATATTAAACTTTGGCAGTTGTCATTCATTCAGAGCAAGCCATAATTACTAATAGCTGTGTTGGATTGTGAAGTCATTAACAGCAGAATAATAAAAATGACTTGTGAGTCATTCAGAGCGAGCCATGGCAACCAATCAGAAATCAGCAGTCTAATGGTGGTCATATGTATCAGCATTTGCAAACAATGCAACCAATAAGAGCTCCATCCATTGGGCTATTTAGGCCAGGAAGTCAATAACAACAGAGCAATGCAAACTTCTTGTGAGAATCTGCCTTTTACTCATTTATTGGGGCTGAAAGTCATACTTTGCCACAAACCCTCTTTTGTATATTAAAGGGGGTGTAAACCCCTGTTTTTTTTTTTAAATAAAAATAGCAAACATGTTATAATTACCTGTTCTAGGCAATCGTTTTGCACAGAACAGCCCCAATCCTCTTCTTCTGGGGTGCCCCGTCGGGGCTTCAGGCCCCTCCTCTTCATCGGGTGCCCACATGTAAAACCACTTTCCCTGAGGGCACCCTGTGCGGGCTCGTTCCCTAGTCTGACTGCTGCGTCGATTGACACAGACAGCGGGACTCGGCCCTGCCCCCTGCTCCTATGTCACTGGATTTTATTGACAGCAGTGGGAACCAATCTATCCAATGAGGAAAGAGACAGCGGCTGGAGCTCGATCAGATCATATCAGGCTCAGGTAATAAAAGGGGGTCTGGGGGGAGCTGCAGCACAGATGGCTTTTCACCTTAATGCATTCTAAACCTTGTGGCTGTACAACCACTTTAAGCTTCCATATGAGTACATCAACCTCTTTCACCAACAATCTGCATAATTACATTTCCCCAGCATGTTGCTCAATCCTGAAGGTATGTAAATAAGTGTCCTCCCTTTAAATGCCACTAGCCAACAATTTGCTTAGTTGATGGGCTTATTAGTAGTTCTCAGTCACGTGATAACAATGTCATATATGCAGGATGGAGGTATCATTGGCAAAATTAACATTAAATGTTTAATAGTGTAACTGTTGGATACAACTGCAGTATTAAAAAAAATGCATTAATTAAAAATTGAAAAGAAAAACATTTTCTACATTATCTGTCTGCCTTCCCTGCAGATGCTGATCACTGCCAGCCAGATCCAGTGGACCACAGATGTCACCAAATCTCTAGTGACTGCTAAAGAACGTGCAGACAAATCGTCTCTCAAGATAATGAAAAAGAAGCAGGTGTGTTGTTTGTTTGTGTTGTATTATGTGATTTACATTATGATATTAAAGGTGTCTCTGTCCCTGCCTTCACACAATACCATTGCAATTTTAGGTCTCCATGTTGCATAAATATTCTGACGCCATTCGAGGAAACCTTACAAAAATTCTGCGCCTCAAACTGGTGGCACTTGTGACGGTTGAGGTTCACGCCAGAGATGTCATTGATAAGATGCTGAAGAGCGGATGCACTGATGTGGCTTCCTTTGAGTGGCTGAGTCAACTGCGCTTTTACTGGCATAAGGTGATGTCCCTTGTCTGATCTCCCCACCGACTAAAGGTAGAAAAGGGCTTAAACAGAAGGGGACTATGAGTCTGTCCTCCTCCTGCAGGGTGATACAGACAGAAGGGCGCTATGAGTCTGTCCTCCTCCTGCAGGGTGATACAGACAGAAGGGCGCTATGAGTCTGTCCTCCTCCTGCAGGGTGATACAGACAGAAGGGCGCTATGAGTCTGTCCTCCTCCTGCAGGGTGATACAGACAGAAGGGAACTATGAGTCTGTCCTCCTCCTGCAGGGTGATACAGACAGAAGGGAGCTATGAGTCTGTCCTCCTCCTGCAGGGTGATACAGACAGAAGGGAGCTATAAGTCTGTCCTCCTTCTGCAAGGTGATACAGACAGAAGGGGGCTATGAGTCTGTCCTCCTCCTGCAGGGTGATACAGACAGAAGGGAACTATGAGTCTGTTCTCCTCCTGCAGGGTGATACAAAAGGGGGCTATGAGTCTCCTCCTGCAGGGTAATACAGACAGAAGGGAGCGATGAGTCTATCCTCCTCCTGCAGGGTAATACAGACAGAAGGGAGTTATGAGTCTGCAGAAGGGAGCTATGAGTCTGTCCTCCTCCTGCAGGGTAATACAGACAGAAGGAGGCTATGAGTCTGTCCTCCTCCTGCAGAGTGATACAGACAGAAGGAAGCTATAAGTCTGTCCTCCTCCTGCAGATTGATACAGACAGAAGGGTGCTATGAGTCTGTCCTCCTCCTGCAGGCTGATACAGACAGAAGGGGGCTATGAGTCTGTCCCCCTCCTGCAGTGTGATACAGACAGAAGGGAGCTATGAGTCTGTCCTCCTCCTGCAGGGTAATACAGACAGAAGGGAGCTATGAGTCTGTCCTCCTCCTGCAGGGTAATACAGACAGAAGGGAGCTATGAGTCTGTCCTCCTCCTGCAGGGTAATACAGACAGAAGGGAGCTATGAGTCTGTCCTCCTCCTGCAGGGTGATACAGACAGAAGGGAGCTATGAGTCTGTCCTCCTCCTGCAGGGTAATACAGACAGAAGGGAGCTATGAGTCTGTCCTCCTGCAGGGTGATACAGACAGAAGGGGGCTATGAGTCTGTCCTCCTGCAGGGTGATACAGACAGAAGGGGGCTATGAGTCTTTCCTCCTCCTGCAGGGTAATACAGACAGAAGGGAGCTATGAGTCTGTCCTCCTGCAAGGTGATACAGACAGAAGGGGGCTATGAGTCTGTCCTCCTCCTGCAGGGTTAAACAGACAAGGAAGCTATGAGTCTGTCCTCCTCCTGCAGGGTGATACAGACAGAAGGGAGCTATAAGTCTGTCCTCCTCCTGCAGGGTGATACAGACAGAAGGGAGCTATGAGTCTGTCCTCCTCCTGCAGGGTGATACAGACAGAAGGGGGCTATGAGTCTGTCCTCCTGCAGGGTGATACAGACAGAAGGGAGCTATGAGTCCTCCTCCTGCAGGGTGATACAGGCAGGAATAATATAAATATCATTATTTTTTTTGCAGGGTGTTTATGACTGCATTATTAGCCAGACAAATACTCATTTCCAGTATGGGTATGAATATTTGGGAAATTCAGGACGTCTTGTGATCACACCCCTCACTGACAGGTAATACCCCTTGCATCATTATCTGGGTAATTATGGTATATTGTAAATAGGGTGGGTTGTTGAAGATCGCAAATACAAGTGTAGCACAAAGCTCTCCTCCAGTCCATAGTCTCTCAGGTTCAGGCCTGTCGCCGCTCATTGCTATGCAGACATTTAAGAATGGGCGCACACTGATGACATCACACCATAAATATTATAGTCTGCCTGACTGGTTTGCCAACAGACCCTGTCTATGGCCACACCTCTCTGATGTGTTTCACTTCTATTGGTCTTAATTGTGGAGGGTGATTTAGCTCAATAGGAATTAAATGAATCAGTGGGTGTGGCCATAGGTTCAGACTGTTAGCAAACCAGCCAGGTGGAATAAAATATTCATGATGTGAGGTCAGTGTGTGGCCTGTTCTAGAAGCCTGAAGAGTGGGTTGTTGGGTTTATCATATAGGATGGTGACACCAATATTATATTTGTGATGTTGATCCATGGATTTCACTTTGTCCTTACACTGTAGATGTTATATGACTCTCACCACCGCCCTGCACCTCCACCGCGGAGGCTTGCCAATGGGCCCAGCCGGTACTGGAAAGACTGAGACGGTAAAAGACCTGGGAAAGGCTCTGGGGATGTATGTGATTGTTGTAAACTGCTCAGAAGGACTGGATTATAAATCTATGGCAAGAATGTACTCCGGCTTGGCTCAGGTAAGGAAATCCAGAAACCTTCCCTGAGATGTTATTACCCAATTAAAATGTAAGCCTCTGCAACACATGTACCTATCTGCAACGGGCTGGGGATTCATTGAAACAGTAGTTCCATTTTTACCCCCAACCCATCCCTGTCCATATCCCAGACCACCCCACCATTATGTTGACAAGAACAGGTAAGCTTACCTAGAGAAAATATTACCATGGAAAAAAATTATGGTTGTGTTACCAGATCTACATACTCCATGCAAACATTACCGGGGGGCGGGGCAACTCTTACATGCTGGAGCTGACATTCAGTCACTAGAAATCACAAGGCTTTAAATCAAGATAATATTTCCAAAAAGAAGGGTTCAATGGGTGTTTTTATAGCCAATCTACAGTTCCCAGCTGCTGCTTTAAAGCAAGGGTCACCAAACTTTCTAAACAAAGGGCCAGTTTACTGTCCTTCAGACTTTAGGGAGGCCAGACTATGCCCACTGATAGTGAACAATGCCCCATATTTGGTAATAGGGGTGAAATAGCACCCTGTTGTTGGTGTCAGTGGGAGGAATAGTGCCCCATCTTTGGTATTAGGGAGAGAAATAGTGCTCCATCTTTGGTGCCAGTGGGAGCAATAGTGCTCCATCTTTAGTATTAGGGGGAGAAATAGTGCCCCATCGTTGGTGTCAGTGAGGGGAATAGTGCCCCATCTTTGGTATTATGGGGAGAAATAGGGCCCTATCTTTGGTATTAGGGGGAGAAATAGTGCCCCATCATAGATTGTTATTATTATTATACAGGGTTTATATAGCGGCAACAGTTTGTGCAGTGCTTTACAACATGAGGGCAGAAGGGCAGACAGTAAAGTTACAATACAATTTAATACAGGAGCAATCAGAGAGCCCTGCTCGTTAGAGCTTACAATATAGAAGGGAGGGTCAAGTGAAACAGAAGGTAATAACTGTGGGGGATGAACTGATGGAGAAAATTAAAATGCTTTTTTTAGGTGTGGGTAGGATAGGCTTTTTTGAAAAGGAGGGTTTTCAGGGATCGTCTAAAAGCTAATAGAGTAGGAGATAATCGGACAGGTTGGGGTAAGGAGTTCCATAGGATTGAAGAGACTCTAGAAAACTCCTGAAGGCGAGCAACGGAGGAGGTGATGAGGGAGCTAGAGAGCAGGAGGTCTTGAGGGGAACGAAGAGAATGATTAGGTTGGTATAGACTAGGCTAGTGATGTAGCTGGGTGCTAAATTTGTAAGTTATTGTTAATATTTTGAATTTAATTTGTTGGGCGAGCTGGAGCCAGTGGAGGGATTGACAGAGAGGAGTAGCAGACACATAGCGATTGGTGAGGTGGATGAGTGAGTCTGGCAGCAGCATTCATGATGGATTGAAGGGGGGATAGCCTATGTAGAGATAAGCCAATGAGTGGGGAGTTGCAGTAGTCGAGGCGAGAGATGACCAGGGAGTGAATTAAGAGCTTTGTTGTGTCGTTGGTTGGAAAGGGGCGTATTTTGGAGATGTTGCGGAGGTTGAGGCGGTAGGATTGGGACACGGGGCTTAAAGGAGAGTTTAGAGTCCAGGACTACACCTAGGTCCTTAGCATGCAGGGATGGGCTGATAATTATGCCATCGATTTTGACAGAGTAATCAGGGAAGGTGCCCGTGTTGGAGGAAAAATTATAAGTTCAGTTTTGGATAGATTGAGCTGGAGGAAGTGGTGTGACATCCAGACTGATATATCTGTTAGTAAATTAGTGATATGTGAGGAGACTGAGGGAGTGAGCTGAGGGATAGAGAAATAGATTTGGGTGTCGTTGGCGTAGAGATGATATTTGAAGCCATGGGAGGCTATCAGCTGATCCAGGGAGGGGGTGTAGATTGAAAATAGGAGAGGCCCAAGAACAGAACCTTGGGGGACCCCAACAAAGAAAGGAAAAGAAGAGGAGGAAGTAGAGTTTTAAGTAACCCTAAAGGTGCGGTTGGATAAGTAGGATAAGAACCAGCGAAGAGTACAGTCATGGAGACCAACGACGTGGAGATTTTGGAGGAGGGGGTGGTCAACTGTATCAAAGGCAGCAGAAAGGTCCAAGAGTAGGAGTACAGAATAGTGTCCATCGGTTTTGGCCGTTAGTAGATTGTTTGTTAGTTTTAGGAGAGCAGTTTCTGTGAAGTGTTGAGGACGAAATCCAGACTGAAGGGGATCAAGAAGGCTATTCTCGGAAAGGTGGTTGCTCAGTCGGTTGTAGACCAGACGTTCAAGGAGTTTGGATAGAGAGGGGAGCAAGGAGATGGGGCAGAGGTTGTTAAGATTGGTTGGGTCCAGTGAAGGCTTTTTAAGTATGGGGCTGACTAGTACCTGTTTTAGAGAGTTGGGGAAGATGCCAGAAGCGAGAGAGAGATTGAAGATGTGGGTTAGAGAGTGTAAAATAGAGTCAGAGGGTAGCACTTGCGAGGGAACAGAATCCAGAGGGCAGGTAGTTAATTGGACATTAGCAAGTAGTTTAGCAACCTCGTCTATAGCGGTGGGGTTGAATGAGGGAAGTAATGATTGTACCTGTGGGCATGAAGTGTAAAGCGTGGAAGGTATATCGGGGTGTATTTCGGTAGATGTCGTGGGAGGAATTATGCCCTATCATAAGTGTTAGTAGGGTGACTTATGCACCATGTTTGGTTTAATTGGGAGAAATAGTGCCCCATTATTGGTGTCAGTGGGAGGAATAATACCCCATCATTGGTATCAGTGGGAAGAATTATGCTCCATCAATGGTATCAGTGGGCGGAGTAGTGCGCCATCATTGATATCAGTGGTGTCAGTGGCAGGAACTATGCCCCATTGTTGGTGTCAGTGGCAGGAGTAATGTCTCAAGGGATAAAGGCAAACAAGGGGCCACATCCTGCCCCCAGGCTGCAGTCTGGAGACAACTGCTTTAAGGACTTGGAGAGTTGGCGAGTGGCTGATGTCAAGTTCCAAGTCGTTCTATAAAAATGGATCAACACAAGTGATGTCGATGAGACTCCAAATGATTAAAGAGGGGTCTCAGGAGGGCTTTGTAGGTGGGGAGAAGGACTTGTGTCCTGTGATGTACCTTTGCAGTGAATAATTTTAACAGACTAGACTGGGAAAAGTCTAAATCAGTAGTGGTCAACGTAAGAGGTATAAAAGACCTCAGCTGCAGCCCCTGATATCACCTAGGGGCCTCACATAATATTCATTATATGTAATGCTTCAGAAGACTTTCAGAGAGAGCAGACATTTTACAGGAGTTGATCAGTGAATGGGGACATACTGTAGAAGTAAATAGAGGCTGAGGGTATGCCTCAGGAGACAGTCAAAGATGGGAACATGACACATGAGACTGCTAGAGCTCACTGTCATTGTAGCCCCTTTACAAAACCCCTGACTGCTGGGGTCTAAGGACTGCACAAGTGCCAAAAAGGAACATGGAGTTGGGCACTAGGAGTCTAAATAGTATGGAACATACTGCCCTGTTAATGGGTAATGGCAGATTACAGAAGAGGGTGTTTTGGTTCAGTCCACTGTCATTGATCTTCTTCTTTCTCTGGCCATGGATCATTTCCATCTTTTTCTGCTCTAGACCGGAGCCTGGGGCTGCTTTGATGAATTTAACCGAATCAACATTGAAGTTCTGTCCGTGGTGGCCCAACAAATCCTGTCCATCCTTTCTGCTCTTTCTGCCAACCTGACCCGGTTTGTCTTTGAGGGCCGAGACATCAGCTTGGTGGGGTCCTGCGGTATCTTTATCACCATGAATCCAGGTGAGATCCCTCTCTTTAGGATACTAAACACACACTGTTTAATTTACATTGTCCCTTCTATTTTTGTACAGTGAGGGGAAAAAAGTATTTGATTCCCTGCTGATTTTGTAGGTTTGCCCACTGACAAAGAAATGATTAGTCTATAATTTTAATGGTGGGTTTACTTTAACACTGAGAGACAGAATAACAACAAAAAAAATCCAGAAAAACGCATTTCAAAAAAGTTATAAATTGATTTGCATTTTAACCACTAAGCTACCGCCCACCGTCATATGACGGCGGTACGAGGCAGCTCTTGTTCTGGGCGGACGTCATATGACGTGATCGCCCTCCCGAGCCACTAGGGGGTGTGCGCGTGCCGCCGGGGGCGCGCGCGCATGCCTGCTGCGTCGCTCGGGGCCGGTGCGCGTGCCCGGTGGCCGCGATGTCCGCTGGGCACCCGCGATTGCTGGGTAACAGAGCAGGACCGTGGATCTGTGTGTGTAAACGCACAGATCCACGTCCTGTGAGAGGAGAGACCGATGGTGTGTCCCTTGTACATAGGGACACCGATCGGTCTCCTCCCCTAGTGAGTCCCCTCCCCCCACAGTTATCACATCCCTAGGACACACATTAACCCCTCGATCGCCCCCTAGTGTTAACCCCTTCCCTGCCAGTCACATTTACACAGTAATCACAGTAAAAATGCATTTTTATAGCACGGATCGCTGTATAAATGTGAATGGTCCCAAAAATGTGTCAAAAGTGTCCGATATGTCCGCTGCAATATCGCAGTCACAATAAAAATCGCAGATCGCCGCCATTACTAGTAAAAAATAAATAAAAATGCTATAAATCTATCCCCTATTTTGTAGACGCTATAACTTTTGCGCAAACCAATCAATATACGCTTTCGCAATTTTTTTTTTTACCAAAGATATGTAGAAGAATACATATCGGCCTAAACTGAGGAAAAAATTTGTAAAAAAAAATTTTAAAAAAATTGGATATTTATTTAAAAAAAAAATAAAAAATATTGTGTTTTTCAAAACTGTCCCTCTTCTTTTGTTTATAGCGCAATAAATAAAAACCACAGAGGTGATCAAATACCACCAAAAGAAAGCTCTATTTGTGGGGAAAAAATGATAAAAATTTCATTAGGGTGCAATGTAACATGACCGCGCAATTGTCATTCAAATTGCGACAGCGCTGAAAACTGAAAAATGGCTTGGGCAGGAAGGGGGTGAAAGTGCCCTGTATTGAGGTGGTTAATGAGTGAAATAAGTATTTGACCCCTTCGCAAGACTTGACTTAGTACTTGGTGGCAAAACCCTTGTTGGCAATCACAGAGGTCAGATGTGTCTTGTAGTTGGCCACCAGGTTTGCACACATCTCAGGAGGGATTTTGTCCCACTCCTCCTTGCAGATCCTCTCCAAGTTATTAAGATTTTGAGGCTGACATATGGTAACTCAAACCTTCAGCTCCCTCCACATATTTTATATGGGATTAAGGTCTGAAGCCTGGCTAGGACACTCCAGGACCTTAAAGAGGAGTTCCAGTCAAAAAAAAAAAAAAATTAAAAGTCAGCAGCTACAAATACTGCAGCTGCTGACTTTTAATTGGACACTTACCTGTCCCTGGGTCCAGCGATGCGGGGGATCGAAGCCCCGCTCGTCTCCCCCTCCGTTCGGGGGCCGTGATTGGCTGCTCAGTCACCTGGGACCTGTAATGGGTCCCAGATGATTGACAGGAGGGAGCAGAGCTGAGCCCTTCCTGTGCCGAGGGGGAAGTGATGTCACCAGCCCAGGCACTGGAAGAGGCAGACTACGAGGGACCCCCTAGCAACAGACATTTAGAGGTGAGTAAAAAAAAAAAAAAATATCCAAATTTTTTTTGTATTTTTTTTTTAGGATTTTTCATGTAGTTTTTTTTTTTTTTTTGGGTGGAACCCCACTTTAATGTGCTTCTTCTTGAGCCACCCTTTTGTTGCCTTGGCCGTGTGTTTTTGGTCACTGTCATGCTGGAATACCCATCCATGACCCATTTTCAATGCCCTGGCTGAGGGCAGGAGGTTCTCACCCAAGATTTGATGGTACATGGCCCCATCCATCGTCACTTTTATGCGGTGAAGTTGTCCTGTCCCCTTAGCAGAAAAACACCCCCAAAGCATAATGTTTCCACCTTCATGTTTGACGGTGGGGATGGTGTTCTTGGGTCATAGGCAGCATTCCTCCTCCTCCTCCAAACACGGGGAGTTGAGTTGATGCCAAAAAGCTTGATTTTTGGTCTCATCTGACCACAACACTTTCACACAGTTCTCTGAATCATTCAGATGTTCATTAGCAAACTTCAGATGGGCCTGTACATGTGCTTTCTTGAGCAGGGGGATCTTGGGGGCACTGCAGGATTTCACTCCTTCATGGATGGTGTGTTACCAATTGTTTTCTTGGTGACTATGGTCCCAGCTGCCTTGAGATCATTGACAAGATTCTCCCATGTAGTTCTGGGCTGATTCCTCACCGTTCCCATGATCATTTAAACTTTACAAGGTGAGATCTTGCATAGAGCCCCAGATCAAGGGAGATTGACAATTATTTTGTGTTTCTTTCGTTTGCGAATAATCGCACTAACTGTTGTCACCCTCTCACCAAGCTGCTTGGCGATGGTCTTGTAGCCCATTCCAGCCTTGTGTAGGTCTACAATCTTGTCCCTGACATCCTTGGACAGCTCTTTGGTCTTGGCCATAGTGGAGAGATTGGAATCTGATTGCTTCTGTGGACAGTTGTCTTTTATACAGGTAACAAGCCAAGATTAGGAGCACTCCCTTTAAGGCTCCTTTCACACGATCGGACCGTTCAGGTCCGCCTGTCAGTTTTGACGGCGGACCTGAACGGGCGCTCCATGTTAGTCTATGGAGCGTCGGATGTCAGCGGACACATGTCCGCTGACAACCGATCCGCTAAAAGCAGACGGATGGCTCTACGTCCAGGTCCGTCGCTGGCAGATCAGATCGGGTGAGATCTGATGAAAACGGACATGCTGTCCGTTTTCATCCGATCCCTCCATAGGCGGCAGCGGCGCCTGACAAGCCCCTCCCCGCTCAGTGAGCAGAGAGGGACCTGTCATCCGCCGGCTCAGCGGAGATCAACAGACTGATCTCCCACTGAGCCGGCGGACCGAGACGGGCTCCGAAGAAACGAAGTCCGCCTCGTGTGAAAGGGGCCTAAGATAGCGCTCCCAATCTCAGCCCGTTACCTGTATAGAAGACACCTGAGAGCGAGAAATTTTGTTGATTGATAGGGGATCAAATACCCAATTCACTCATTGAAATGCAAATTAATTTATAACTTTTTTGAAATGCATTTTTCTGGATATTTTTGTTGTTATTCTGTCTCTCAGTGTTAAAATAAACCTACCATTAAATTATAGACTGATCATTTCTTTGTCAGTGGCAAACGTACAAAATCAGCAGGGGATCAAATACTTTTTTCCATCACTGTATATGGATGATGGCACTGTAATTATTTTAATTAAAAAAAAACATCTAAGTACCTTTTTCCTAATTGATATACAGCTGTCACATGACCCAGCTCTCTCCCAGCCTGTCTGCAGGGAAACATAAGTAGAAGAAGCTTCTTGTCCTCTAATGCTGGTCACAAGTTCCAAAAAAATACAGCCTTTGGAATACAGAGTAGAAATGAACAATTAATATCAATAAACAGTTTTAAATTGTCATACAGTTATATATTTGAAATCAAATCTTTATTATTTATGGCAATAACATGGTGTGGGCGGATTTCTGCCAGCCACAGGCTGTGTCACGCCCCTCCAACCTGTGTCTTAGAATAACAGGGAGGTGAAGCCTCCATCAATCTATATGTAATCCCACTGCCCCTATTGTGTTTAGCTGGTTAGTGGGCATGGAGGAGGAGGGAGGGAGTGGGCTGTCCTTTACCATTGTGCATACACCCACATGTGTGACTCCATAGTCATATGGGCTGCTCAGATGTGACAGTGAGGAAATGCTCAGCATAGAAACTCACTGAAAACTGATCATGCACAGAGCTGCCAACACTGTGCTGCAAAATCCCTAGCTGAATTGGGGAAATGAACAGAAGGTGGAGATAGAGAGCAACAGGATCTATCAGGTACCGTATTTATCGGCGTATAACACGCACCCCAAGTTTAGGAGGGAATTATAAGGAAAAAAATGTTTTAAGGAAAAAAACTTACATTTAAATGCCCATCAATGCAGCCTTGCACAGCGTCCATCTGCATGCTTGTCCAGTGTCATTTGCAGCCTTGCAGTCAGCAGCCTTGGTGTCATTTGCAGCCTTGCAGTCAGCAGCCTTGGTGTCATTTGCAGCCTTATCAGTGTCCATTTGCAGCCTTGCAGCTTTGCCAGTGCCGATCTGCAGCTTTGTCTGTGTCCTTTTGCAGCCTCGCCCAGGCTGCAGTTAAACTGCAGTGACATGTCAGTGTCACTGCAGTTTGAAAATGGCGCCGCCGGCGCCGAAATTCACAGAGCCGGTCCTCGGCTCTTCTCGGCGGCTCTCGTTCACTTTCGGCCACTTTCGGCTGCACTCGTAGTACCGCCCCGGGATGGGCGTCACTGTGAGCGGAGCTAGCCGAACCTAGCCGAGTACACTCGGCTAGGTTCGGGCGGCGCTCGAGTGAAGCCGAGAGTGGCCGAGAAGAGCCGAGGACCGGCTCTGTGTATTTCGGCGCCGGCGGCGCCATTTTCAAATCGCGGTCGGCGATCGCTCCGCTCAGTAAGCGGGGGATCGCAGGGGATCGGCGTATAACACGCACCCGCGATTTTCCCCTGATTTTAAGGGGAAAAAAGTGTGTGTTATATGCCGATAAATACGGTATTTTGCAGAATACAGTAAACCCATAGTGACTGAGTGAGTATGAACAGCATGGAATACACCATTTATTGATAGTTTTTTATGAAGTGGGTTTAAACATATCATGTAAGATATGGACATAAACCCAAAATATTAAAGTAGATCTAAACCAAACCACTAAAATCATACATAATCTCTAAACCTGCAGTGATATATTGGATTGTCAGAGACTAGTATCACGCTACAACTATAGCTGAAGCCTGGAGATATGCTGCAGAAGAATGTAAGAGACTAGGGAAATGTATGACACTGCTAGAGTTCACTGACATTATAGCCCCTCTACAAGTCAATGCTCGTGCTACTGGCTGCTTGGACCCAAGGACAGCACAATAAGTCCCAAAGAGCCTTATGTTGAGCACTAGGCTCTAAACTGTGAGTTTATTTTAAAAGTCATTTTCAATTCTCCTAAATCTGCAGCTTTCATTACAATAAAGTGGTTGTAAAGGCACAAGGTTTTTTACCTTCATGCATTCTATGAGTTTTTTTGGGGCTAAATATCAAACTGAGTGTTTATACCAATTTATTCTTGAGCCCACGTACTATGATGACGTATGATGACACCTCATTTGCTCTTAAGTTCCATTGACCTGGGACTCCCCTGGAATTTATCTTATGTTCCTCTATCACTTACCCATTCTTCTGGTCACAGGTTATGCAGGCCGTACTGAGCTCCCAGATAACCTCAAGTCCATGTTCAGACCCATCTCCATGGTGGTACCAGACTCCACACTGATCGCAGAGATTATTCTATTCGCAGAAGGCTTCAGTAACTGCAAGGTACCATCTGTGTGTTGTGTGGTGGGACAAATAGCAGTCACATTTCTGTAGGACCCTCCAGCAATCACTCTCTCATGTTCTCTTCTAGCTCCTGGCTAAGAAGGTCTACACCTTATATTCCCTGGCTGTTCAGCAACTTTCCAAGCAAGACCACTACGACTTCGGCTTACGAGCTTTGACGTCCCTGCTAAGATACGCTGGATGTAAACGCCGACTGCATCCAGATCTGTCCGATGAGGAGGTGAGAGGGAAGCCAATGTGTATGTGGTATCTAAAGCTGAAAGATCATTTTAGAACTCGTTCTTGGCTGTTTAAGCTGGATTCCAGGAATTCAGCTACTTTGTAAAAGCAGCAGGCTTACTGTGAGTCTAACAAGGTGCCTGCTGCCTTTAGACTTATCTGTATTATTCACATCTGACAGGTTTATTGTGCTCCAGGAAGATAACTTCAGGAGCTCCAATGCTACTCACTGTGGTCTCAGTTCTTTCAAGAGCAGAATCCCTGGAACTGCTATGCCTTCCCCTCCTCTCTTTCTGCCCATTTTTTTCTGCCTTTTTATTATGTGAACTCATTTACAAAATACAAAGGCTTCTGTGAATGGGCAGCAGAGGGGAGGGGCGGGCATAGCTGCTGTGTGTGCTTCTCTCCTCTCAGAGAGGAGGAGTGTGTCCCCCAGGAGAACAAGTAATAGACATAAGTCCCAGGGGTGACAGGCATTTGATTGGACTTAACTAATAGTGTGCCTGCACTATTTACAAAGTTGCTGAAATCCTGCAATTCAGCTTTAAACCTAAAAAAATGAGTAAAAGTGAAAAAAGTGTGATTTATTATCTGCAGACAGCTATTACTGACTAATGGGGATACTTTTTTATTTACAATTAATTGATCCATTTAATGGTTCATTGGAGTGGAATTCCACTCCAAACTTATATAAAAAATTTCCATCCCAAGAAAAACAAAACAAAAAAAAAAACAGCTTTTCCTGCAATACTCACCGTCATTTTGGAACTGTTATAAGCAGTATTTTTTCCTGCCACTAGATGTCCCCAGTCTGGGTTAAATGACAAGCCAGCATCATTCAATCCACTTCTTCTGAGCCCAAGCTATCATGGATTACCCACCACCACAGGAGAAGGACATGTGACATTATTGGAATGTCTATATATATATATATATATATATATATATATATATATATATATATATATATATATATATATATATATATATATATATATATATATAGTATATATATATACAGTATATTGTTATTATTATACATTATGTATAATATAGTGCCAATAGTTTGTGCAGAGTAGACATGTGCAGAACGGAAACATATGTTTCTTTCTCGAACATCACGGGACACAGAGCCACAGTAATAACTGATGGGTTATATAGGTATCACTAGGTGATTGGATACTGGCTCACCCTAACCAGGAAGTTCAACCCCCTATATAATCCCTCCCCTTACAGGGATACCTCAGTTTTTACGCCAGTGTCTTAGGTGATGGACGTGTAAAGATGTCCTGTGCTGAGCTCCAAGGGGAATATCCTATATCCTATACTGGGGCAAGCCAGGCGAACCGGATCCATTTCAAAGTGTCCTTTCTAGGCCAAATTGGATGGTACCCAGGCCTCGTGTCCGAAGAAATGAGGTTTTACCTGTAACGCTTCCTCTTTTTAGAGAGCTGGACCCTGCATTTCAGAAAATGGTTTTTCTAGCCTTATTTTCTGGCCGGGTGCTTTACAGGCCCAGAACTGTGGATCCCCCTATTCGTAGGGGGCCCCAGTCTCTGCATGTTTTTTCAAACGGAGCCCACCATGAGAGGCGAAGATTGGGTCTGTATAAAACAGAATCCTGCAGCTGGATAAGGTAAGGGAGATTCCACAGAATTTTTTAATTCTAGTAGGTTTCTCCTTTAAGGTAAATGTTGCTATGCCTATTGTCGCCACCGGGGGCTGCCAAGAGCACATACCTTCTCATGCTGATGTCTCAGTGTTCTCACGCTGCACAAGCTCCTCCGGCCGGCTCCATGTAGGATGGGATGGGGGGTTTTCTCCTATGGATATTCTCCCCAGGCTAGGGGGAGGCCGCGGATGGTTTGTGAGGCGGTTGTACACCGCACTTTCACTGCCGCCGCCGCCATTGCCACGTGCAGGCCCATCACTACCGGCCTCTCGCCTTCATTCCCCACCTCCAGCCTTTCCTCCATGCTTGTTCCGAAGCGCTCGTTTTTTGAAAAACGGGGGGGGGGGGGGGCAGTAGAGGGGGGGGCATCAGCACAGCGTCTAGCGTGCTCAGACGCCCACAGGCTGGCTGCATGGCTATAAGAGGCACACTTTACAGGTGCACAAAGCCTTCGGAGGGACACAGAGCTGACGGTCGCATGTAAGGTGGGACACAGGCATTCTCCTAGGCAGCATTTACTAAGGCAACACCAGACTGGGCATTTGGTAGCAAGGTTTTTGCCAGACTACATCGCTCAGCAGTCAGTGTTCATTTTGTGATACCTCCACCTTGTTGCTTTGCACTATGGGTAGAAGAGGTTCAAATACCCCAAAAACCAGAGGCTCTAGGGGATCTCATTCAGGTTCTGAGGACCCCCTTTCTGCAGCATCCTTCCCCCCTGAGGGGCCAGGGACGGCTAGCCAGGGAGAACCGTTGGGGTCAGAGGCTACACCTGCTTTTGGCACTTCAGCCCCTGTATACATTACACAGGAGTTTTTTTCCTCAACCATTAATGGTTTAGAGGAAAGATTAATGGCCGTGATTACATCTTCACTCAGTGGAAGAAAACGTACTAGGCCTTCCTCTGTTTCCCAAGACCCTCAGGCGGAGGAGCTCTGGGATAAAGGAGAAGAATCCCTTTCAGAGGATCAGGATGGGACGGATGATTCCTCTTCGGAGGAATCAGGTGGAGAGGGATCCTCTTCGGCTTCCCAAGAGGAGAAAGTCTTAGTACAGATCCTTACTGGATTGGTCCGCTCCACATTTAAGTTGCCCATATCTGAATCAGTTAAAGAACCCTCTTCTTCTTTAGGGTCACTGAAACCTCCTCAAACAGCACATGCTTTTCCTGTTCATAATTTACTTGAAAAGCTCCTTTATTCTGAGAGGGATCACCCAGATAAACGTTTTTTTCCGCCAAAAAAGTTTTCAACACTTTATCCTATGGAAGAAAAGTTTATTTAAAATGGGGGGAATACCAGCCATTGATGCAGCCATTTCCTCCGTAAATAATAGTCTGACTTGTCCTGTAGACAATGCTCAGACGCTCAGGGATCCTGTGGATAAAAAGATGGAATCCCTGTTGAAGGATGTTTTTTCCTTAGCAGGTTCAGTGGCTCAACCTGCAGTAGCAGCGATTGGAGTCTGTCAATACTTAAGAGACCATGTTAAGCAGGTCATCAAAGTTCTACCTGAACAGCAGGCCCAGGGGTTGGCTAACCTTCCAGTGGCCTTATGTTATGTTGTTGACGCCATCAGAAATTTTATCATGCAAACCTCTCGTCTTTCACTTGGGTTGGTGCATATACGTAGAATCCTATGGTTGAAAAATTGGTCAGCCGAAGCACCATGTAAGAAGCTGCTGGCTGGGTTTCCATTTTGTGGTGCAAGGTTGTTTGGAGAAGACTTGGATAGCTATATCAAGAGAATCTCTTGTGGGAAAAGCACTCTCTTACCTGTTAAGAAGAAGAGTAAGCGTCCCTCTTTCAAACGGACTCTTTCCCCAGCGCTAGGGGCATCAGCCTCCAGGCAGTCACGACGGCCTCCTCCATCTGGGTCAACAAACAAGAGTCAACCCCAGGGACAAAAGAAGTCCTGGGGGAAGAAGCCTACTAGGCAAGACACTAGGGCCTCTTTATGAGGGGGCGCCCCTGCTCGCTCGAGTGGGGGGAAGACTGCTACAGTTCTCAAGGCTCTGGCAGGAGGACTTCCAGGACAGATGGGTAATCTCCACAGTAACCTTAGGGTACAAGCTGGAGTTCCAAGAATTTCCCTCTCCTCGTTTCCTCAGATCAAGTGTCCCCAGAGATCCAGAGAAAAAGCAGTCGCTCCTTCTAGCGTTAGAGGGACTTTTGTCGCAGGAGGTCATTATGGTGGTTCCCATGAAGGATCAAGGATTGGGCTTTTATTCCAACCTTTTTACAGTCCAAAAACCAAATGGGAATGTCAGACCCATTCTAGACTTAAGGGATCTGAATCGATTCCTAAGGATTCAGTCCTTCCGCATGGAGTCAATTCGGACAGTAGTCTCCATCCTGCAGGGAGGAGAATTTCTGGCATCAATAGACATCAGAGATGCATATCTGCATGTGCCCATTTTTCCTGCTCATCAGAAGTTTCTGCGCTTCGAGATAGGAGGGCGCCATTTTCAGTTTGTGGCTCTGCCTTTCGGAATAGCCACTGCACCTCGGGTGTTCACAAAGATCTTGGCTCCTCCTCTGGCCAGATTAAGGGCTCAAGGTATAACTGTCATAGCATACCTAGACGACCTGCTCTTGATAGACCGGTCGGTAGCCTCCTTGAACGGGAACTTGAGGACCACAGTCAAGTATCTGGAACACCTAGGTTGGATCCTCAACCTAGAAAAATCTTTCCTAAAACCAGTAAGAAGACTGGAGTATTTGGGTCTGATCATAGATACAAGCCAGGAGAAAGTATTTCTTCCTCAGGCAAAGATCACTGCTTTAAGGGAGCCGATTCTGGCAGTCAGGATCAAAAAGGGTCCTTCTGTCCGCCTTTGTATGAGGCTGCTAGGAAAGATGGTGTCTTCATTCGAAGCAGTTCCCTATGCTCAGTTTCATTCAAGACTGCTGCAACACAGTATTCTGTCGGCCTGGAACAAGAAGGTTAAGGCATTAGACTTTCCGATGCACCTGTCTCAAGCGGTGCGTCAGAGCCTCAATTGGTGGCTAATACCCAAAAACCTGCAGAAGGGGAAATCCTTTCTAACGGTTACCTGGATGGTGGTAACAACAGATGCCAGTCTGTCGGGTTGGGGTCCAAGACCGAGAGGACTTTACCCATCAACATTCTGGAGATCCGTGCGGTATATCTAGCCCTAAAGGCCTGGACTATCAGGCTACAGGGTTGCCCGGTCAGGATCCAGTCCGACAATGCCACAGCAGTGGCTTATGTCAATCATCAGGGAGGCACCAGGAGCCGAGCTGCTCAAAGAGAGGTGAACCAGATCTTAGTCTGGGCAGAGAAGCATGTGCCATGCATATCGGCAATTTTCATTCCAGGGATAGAGAACTGGCAGGCGGACTATTTAAGTCGACAGCAGTTACTTCCAGGGGAATGGTCTCTGCATCCCGACGTCTTTTGGGCCATATGCCAAAGATGGGGGTTCCAGATGTAGATCTCTTTGCATCCCGATTCAACAAAAAGATAGACAGATTTGTGGCAAGGACAAAGGATCCTCTTGCATGCGGGAGGGATGCGTTGGTGACTCCGTGGCATCGGTTCTCACTGATCTATGCATTCCCGCCTATTCTGCTACTGCCACGACTCCTTCGCAGGATCAGGCAGGAAAGGAAGTCAGTACTTCTGGTGGCCCCCGCTTGGCCCAGAAGGACTTGGTATGCAGAAATAGTAAGGATGACGGTGGGTTCCCCGTGGACCCTACCGGTACGCCCAGACATGTTATCTCAAGGTCCAGTGTTCCATCCTGCCTTACAAACGCTAAATTTGACGGTTTGGCTATTGAAACCCACGTTCTCAAGAGTCGTGGGCTTTCAGGTCCGGTGATATCTACCTTGATCAATGCAAGGAAGCCGGCTTCCAGAGCAATTTATCATAGAGTCTGGAAAGCTTATGTATCCTGGTGTGAATCCAGGGGTTGGCATCCCAGAAAATATGTGATAGTTAGAGTTCTCAATTTTCTACAATTAGGATTAGAGAGGAACCTGGCCTTGAGTACTATCAAGGGCCAGGTCTCAGCCTTATCAGTATTGTTTCAACAGCCACTTGCTTCGCATTCTTTGGTCCGAAACTTTATGCAGGGGGTGATGTGTCTTAATCCTCCAGTTAAGATGCCCCTAAACCCCTGGGACTTGAATTTGGTTCTGTCTGTGTTACAGAGACAGCCTTTTGAACCAATACGTCAGATTCCTTTGATCTTGCTGACAAGGAAGCTAATTTTTTTGGTAGCCATCCCTTCTGCTAGAAGAGTATCAGAATTAGCAGCTCTTTCCTGTAAAGAGCCTTATTTGATTGTACACAAGGATAGAGTGGTATTGCGCCCTCATCCTAGTTTTTTGCCGAAGGTGGTTTCAGATTTTCATCTAAACCAAGACATTGTTCTGCCTTCCTTTTTTCCAGACCCCTGTTCTTCGGAAGAGAGTTCACTAAATTCTTTGGATGTAGTAAGAGCAGTCAAGGCCTATGTGGAAGCAACTGCTCAAATTCGCAAAACGGATGTTTTGTTCATGCTGCCAGAGGGTCCAAATAGAGGACAGGCAGCGTCAAAAGCTACCATTTCTAAATGGATTTGACAATTGATTATTCAAGCTTACGGTTTGAAACAGAAGATTCCTCCGTTTCAGATCAAGGCACATTCCACAAGGGCTATTGGTGCTAATTGGGCAGTACATCACCAGGCCTCTATGGCTCAAATCTGCAAGGCCGCAACCTGGTCTTCAGTCTATACATTCACCAGATTTTATCAGGTGGATGTGAGAAGGTATGAGGATATCGCCTTTGGGCGTAGTGTGCTGCAGGCAGCGGTACAGGGTCCTCAAGTCTGATTGCACCCTACTTGGTTGTGATTCCCCCCCCCCTCAGTTAGCATTGCTCTGGGACATCCCATCAGTTATTACTGTGGCTCTGTGTCCCGTGATGTTCGAGAAAGAAAATAGGATTTTTTATAACAGCTTACCTGTAAAATCCTTTTCTTTCGATGGACATCACGGGACACAGAGGTCCCGCCCCTCTTCTAATACACTTATATTGCTTTGCTACAAAACTGAGGTATCCCTGTAAGGGGAGGGATTATATAGGGGGTTGAACTTCCTGGTTAGGGTGTGCCAGTGTCCAATCACCTAGTGATACCTATATAACCCATCAGTTATTACTGTGGCTCTGTGTCCTGTGATGTCCATCGAAAAAAAAGGATTTTACAGGTAAGCTGTTATAAAAAATCCTATTTTGGTTTCCTTTTGGATAAATTTGTTACTAATTTTGTTTTGTTGATTTTTTTTCGGAATTTGTTTGTTTTGTTTCCTTAATTAATTTTCTTACGAATGCCAAATTTTCGGAGCAATTATAATTCGGATTGGTCGAAAAATGATCGATCAATATTACTTCTGCCCGGGCGGAGTCACCCGATGACGTCAGCTGGTGACACTGCCCCCTCGCAATGTGGTCAACCCATGCCCCGGTCGGTAACGTCACAAGGGGTGATCTGCTTAATTATCAGCAAAAGAGGCATCTCCTGGAGCTATTAATGCCCACAATTACCTTCCCACGGAGTGGCTCACCAGCGGGAACAACCCTGCAGCGACATCCGATTACCAGGGCAATGGCAAAGCGGCTGAAAGACCTTGGAGTGGTGCCAGACCCTGGGCCTCAAGATGGCACCGACCCGTTCCCACCACGCTCCCTGGCTAAAGACCAGGGCCGAGATGCTGCGGAGCAGCTGGAGCGCTTTGCCTGGAGTGCAGCTCCGGTTCTCTCTGCATCTACTGATTCTACCAGTGGGATGGCCCCTCGGCAACATCAGGAACAATGGACACTGAGGGCTGCTATACCATGTGATGTAACAGAGGGGGGGATGGTGTGTTGGAATGGCAGGAGGCTGGGGGAGGGGTGAGGAGGAATGGCCCTGCTCTCAGCCAGCTCTCTCTACCTAACCCCACAGTGGAGCTGACATTCAAGCATGTGTTTATGGCTGTGCAGAACTGTAATCACACACTGGCTTCCCTGTCTATTCAGTTTCACCATCTTAGGGAGCATTTCACTATCATACGCCATGATATGCAGAAAGTGCAGGAGTGCACCTCTGCTCTGGAGGACCGGGTGAGCAATGTAGAGAATGAGATGGGCCCCCTTCAGCGAGATCTCAAAGTAACAGGTCTGAAAACTAACCATCATGCTAATCGCATTGATGATCTCGAAAACAGACTCAGGAGAAACAACGTGCGTATCCTGGGCCTTCCTGATCGCATGGAAGGAAGGAATCCTACTGAGTTTATCAAGCAATGGCTGCTGGATTTATTTGATAAGCAAAATTTTACTCCTTTCTTTGTGGTGGAAAGGGCACACAGAATTCCTGCTAGACCCCTGCCCCCGGGCAACTTGCTACGTCCGTTTATACAAAAAATGCCCCACTATAGAGACAGAGACAAGATTCTTTCCTTAGCCCACACCATGGGTAATATTGAAGTGAATGGCTCCAAGGTCTCTTTCGTCCCGGATTACTCTGTTCAAGTCCAAAAACAAAGAGCTCAGTTTGCGGATGTTAAAAGGCGCTTTCACAATCCTCAGTCCCAATACGCCATGCTCTACCCTGCTAAGCTCCGGATCGTTGCTAGGGGGGAAACACTGTTCTTTGAAAATCCTAAGGTGGCTGCCACCTGGCTCGACAGGAATGAACAACACTTACCTCCTCCTCCTAGCACTGCTAATCCATCATGAAGTGCTTTGGTTTGCGAAGTCGTTCTTTACTTTGGATATACAGTTGATCAGAGATGCCTTCTTTACTACACACAGCTAAGGGCAGTTGATGTACGGATATCAACACCAAACTTTACATATCTTGAGTTACCATTATTTTCCACCGATGGGATCCACTTGCGGTTGTAAGCCTGGATGGACTCATCTTCCCCCCATTCCTACCTGCGGGAAATTGTTAGGCGTCCAGAGTTCTGGGACGCAAGTCTGGTTTTGTTTGTTCTCAATTTTGTTTTCTATTTTTTTCTCGTTTCTTTTTATTCACATGCTGTTTCAGAATGAGACTTCTACACGACCTGGTATGCTTCTGACGATAATTGGCTGGGGCAAAAAAAACTGCACTGCGATACGTATGCTTCTATTGGTGCTGAGTGTTAATACTCTACCAGAGCACGATCGGAGGGCACTCATCCACTATCTTTTTATAATTCTTTTTGTGGCTGTTGTCATACCTATTATTTTTTGCCCTATGCTCAAACATGGGAATGGATGATGAAATGGTAATTTTGTCCTGGAACATTAGAGGACTTAAGGACCCAATTAAAAAGCGTGCCATGTTTACTGCATTTTCTCAATACGCTTCGTCAATCGTTTGCTTGCAGGAAACACATTTAACTCATGTTACTGTTTCTCTATTGCAGAATAGAATGTTTTCTACCCAGTACCACATTGTGTACTCAGCATACGCTAGAGCAGGGATATGCAATTAGCGGACCTCCAGCTGTTGCAAAACTACAAGTCCCATCATGCCTCTGCCTCTTGGTGTCTTGCTTGTGGCTGTCAGTCTTACTATACTTCACGGGACTTGTAGTTCTGCAACAGCTGGAGGTCCGCTAATTGCATATCCCTGCGCTAGTGGCTCTAGTATACTAATCTCTTCCAAAATACAGTTTTGCTGCAGGCAAACCTTGATCGATCCACAAGGCAGATTTGTTCTACTGCTCTGTACACTGTTCTATATGCAATGTATTTTGTGATCTGTATATATTGCTCCTCCATATAACAGCGAGGTAATCTGGAGGATAGGTGCATTCTTGGCAGACAACCCAGGGATCTCTCTGCTGGTTATGGGGGACTTTAATAGTGTATGTAATCCCAGCATGGACAAGTATCCAGCAGGTCCTCAGGTTGAGACTCCCTTCTATAGGCACTGTAGGGAACTGGGACTGCATGACATATGGAGACTTAGGAACTCTTTGTCCCATGCATACTCCTGCTGCTCCCGTACCTATCAGACCCTATCGAGAATAGACCTCACTTTGGGCACAGATTAATTTCTTCCCTGGGTGTCCAATATACAATATATGACCAGGGGATTGTCAAATCACTCCTCTGTTCTAGTCACTCTAGACAGAATTAAACCAAGGACTAAGCCTAATTGGCGGGTTCCTGTCTTTTGGTTGCTGATTTTAAGAGGGGAGACAGGAGTGAAAAGATTTCTCTATGTGCAGATGACGCTTTACTGTTTCCTGGGGATACGGACAAGTCTCTAATTTCCCTTATGTCGCTTATACAACCCTTTTGGCTCATTTTTCGGGCTTTGTTATTAACTGGGACAAGTCTGTCCTATTCCCCCTATACAATCCTAATCTGACTGTTCTAAGAGAGGCCCAACAAATCAAGATATTGCCCCCTTTCAATTATTTGGGGATTTGGGTACATCCCAAGGTAGAAGACTCCCTGAGGTACAATCTGGTCCCCATTCTACATAAATTTAAGCTTAACCACTTCAGCCCCGGAAGGATTTACCCCCTTCCTGACCAGAGCACTAATTACAATTTGGCACTGCGTCGCTTTAACTGCTAATTGCGCAGTCATGCAATGCTGTACCCAAACGAAATTTGCGTCCTTTTCTTCCCACAAATAGAGCTTTCTTTTGATGGTATTTGATCACCTCTGCCGTTTTTATTTTTTGCGCTATACACGGAAAAAGACCGAAAATTTTGAAAAAAAATGATATTTTCTACTTTTTGTTCTAAAAAAAATCCAATAAACTCAATTTTAGTCATACATTTAGGCCAAAATGTATTCGGCCACATGTCTTTGGTAAAAAAAATGTCAATAAGTATATATTGGTTTGCGCAAAAGTTATAGCGCCTACAAACTAGGGTACATTTTCTGGAATTTACACAGCTTTTAGTTTATGACTGCCTATGTCGTTTCTTGAGGTGCTAAAATGGCAGGGCAGTACAAAACCCCCACAAATGACCCCATTTTGGAAAGTAGACACCCCAAGGAAATTGCTGAGAGGCATGTTGAGCCCATTGAATATTCTTTTTTTTTTGTCCCAAGTGATTGAATAATGACAAAAAAAAAAATTACAAAAAGTTTTCACTAAATGATATATTGCTCACACAGGCCATGGGCATATGTGGAATTGCACCCCAAAATACATTCAGCTGCTTCTCCGGAGTATGGGGATACCACATGTGTGGGACTTTTTGGGAGCCTAGCCGCGTACGGGGCCCCGAAAACCAATCACTGCCTTCAGGATTTCTAAGGGCGTACATTTTTGATTTTACTCCTCACTACCTATCACAGTTTTGAAGGCCGTAAAATGCCCAGATGGCATAAAACCCCCGCAAATGACCCCATTTTGGAAAGTAGACACCCCAAGCTATTTGCAGAGAGGCATGTTGAGTCCATGGAATATTTTATATTTTGACACAAGTTGCGGGAAAGTGACAATTTTTTTTTTTTTTGCACAAAGTTGTCACTAAATGATATATTGCTCACACAGGCCATGGGCATATGTGGAATTGCACCCCAAATACATTTAGCTGCTTCTCCTGAGTATGGGGATACCACATGTGTGGGACTTTTTAGGAGCCTAGCCGCGTACGGGGCCCTGAAAACCAATCACCGCCTTCAGGATTTCTAAGGGTGTAAATTTTTGATTTCACTCTTCACTGCCTATCACAGTTTCGGAGGCCATGGAATGCCCAGGTGGCACAACCCCCCCCCCCCCAAATGACCCCATTTTGGAAAGTAGACACCCCAAGCTATTTGCTGAGAGGCATGGTGAGTATTTTGCAGCTCTCATTTGTTTTTGAAAATGAAGAAAGACAAGAAAAAAAATGTTTTTTTTCTTTTTTTAATTTTCAAAACTTTGTGACAAAAAGTGAGGTCTGCAAAATACTCACTATACCGCTCAGCAAATAGCTTGGGGTGTCTACTTTCCAAAATGGCATCATTTGGGGGGGGGGTTGTGCCACCTGGGCATTCCATGGCCTCCGAAACTGTGATAGGCAGTGAAGAGTGAAATCAAAAATTTACGCCCTTAGAAAGCCTGAAGGCGGTGCTTGGTTTTCGGGGTCCCGTGCGCGGCTAGGCTCCCAAAAAGTCCCACACATGTGGTATCCCCATACTCAGGAGAAGCAACAGAATGTATTTTGGGGTGTAATTTCACATATTCCCATGGCATGTTTGAGCAATATATCATTTAGTGACAACATTGTGCAAAAAAAAAAAAAAAATTGTCTCTTTCCCGCAACTTGTGTCACAATATAAAATATTCCATGGACAAGACATGCCTCTCAGCAAATAGCTTGGGGTGTCTACTTTCCAAAATGGGGTCATTTGGGGGGGTTTGAACTGTCCTGGCATTTTATGCACAACATTTAGAAGCTTATGTCACACATCACCCACTCTTCTAACCACTTGAAGACAAAGCCCTTTCTGACACTTTTTGATTACATGAAAAAATTATTTTTTTTTGCAAGAAAATTACTTTGAACCCCCAAACATTATATATTTTTTTAAAGCAAATGCCCTACAGATTAAAATGGTGGGTGTTTCATTTTTTTTTTTCACACAGTATTTGCGCAGCGATTTTTCAAACGCATTTTTTGGGGAAAAAACACACTTTTTTAAATTTTAATGCACTAAAACACACTATATTGCCCAAATGTTTGATGAAATAAAAAAGATGATCTTAGGCCGAGTACATATACCAAACATGACATGCTTTAAAATTGTGCACAAACGTGCAGTGGCAACAAAATAAATACATTTTTAAAAGCCTTTACAGGTTACCATTTTAGATTTACAGAGGAGGTCTACTGCTAAAATTACTGCCCTCGATCTGACCTTCGCGGTGATACCTCACATGCATGGTGCAATTGCTGTTTACATTTGACGCCAGGCCGACGCTTGTGCTCGCCTTAGCGCGAGAGCAGGGGGGACAGGGGTGCTTTTTTTTTTTTTTTTTTTTTTTTTTTTCTTTATTATTTTTTTTTTTTTTATCTTATTTTTAAACTGTTCCTTTCATTTTTTTTTTATTAAATCATTTTTATTGTTATCTCAGGGAATGTAAATATCCCCTATGATAGCAATAGGTAGTGACAGGTACTCTTTTTTGAAAAAATTGGGGTCTATTAGACCCTAGATTTCTCCTCTGCCCTCAAAGCATCTGACCATACCAAGATCGGTGTGATAAAATGCTTCCCCTATTTCCCAATGGCGCTATTTACATCCGGCGAAATCTAAGTCATAAAATGCTCGTAGCTTCCGGTTTCTTAGGCCATAGAGATGTTTGGAGCCACTCTGGTCTCTGATCAGCTCTATGGTCAGCTGGCTGAATCACCGGCTGCATTCTCAGGCTCCCTGTTGAGACAGGAGAGCCAGAAAAAAACACGGAAGACGGTGGGGGGGGGGTCATTCTCTCCCACTGCTTGTAAGAGCAGTCTAGAGGCTTATTAGCTGCTAGGATTGCTTTTACATGAAAGCCGACCGCTGGCTGAAAAGAATGATACCAAGATGATACCTAAACCTGCAGGCATCATTCTGGTATAACCACTCAAAGTCGTGAATGGCGTACCTGAAGACAAAAAAATGGTTAACAATAAAGCACAGTAAACGGTAAAGTATAAAAAATTGCATACCTGAAAAGCAAACATGATAAAACATAATAACAATAAAACATTGCAGAATAGAATACAGTAAAAAAGAGCAGGAGAATAGAGAGAGAGAGAACAATAAAATGACAACTATTTTTTTTTATTTTATATTTTTGTTTGTGTTTTTTTTTTTTTTTTTACACTTTTTTTGTAACTGTAACTTTTATAACGGTAACCGGTTCCAGGTTCGGGTCTCTCAAAATGCGATGGCATCTTGGGAGACCCTGTGAAAGTGTGTCCTAGTCTGTGGAATGCTGTACCCTACGCTAATACTCAACTAGTGAATGGTAGCGTTCAAAACATTCACCAATGCAAAGACCAGGATTGTCAGGACAGGAGGGACAATAATAGCGAGTGTCACGCCTATATCCGCACTTGCTGCAGACACATCTTTTTTGGGGGGGTTCGCTGGGTAGGGGTACTCGGGAGGACATAAAGAAAATGCCTCTCATGCAGCCGACTGCATTTGGTTGGGGATGTGAATGGGGGAAGTACGGGTGCTGCAGAATTGGTGGGTTCCCAATTAGGATTGGCGAATGCAGCAGGAAGGGCATTATGGGCACGACGGGCCTGTGTTTGTCTTTTTGGTGGCAGCAGGACACTACTTGTGCTTGCCACCTCACCAGCTTGAACTGCACTTATGGGACTCGCCACGTCACCAAGTGTTACTGCAGTGCTGGTTTGACTACGACCGGGGTGTACTAGGCCGCTGGTGCTTGCCAGTTCAATAGAAAGCTACCAAAAAAACTGTTAGCGATCGCAGGGATCAGGCCTGACTCTGCGAATGCTGCAGTTATGCGTTTAGTGTTTTGTAAGTGACAGTGATCGATCGATACTGCACTTGGGTGGGCTTGGCAGGGCTGGGCCGAGGGGCAAAACGCAGGTGCTAGCAGGTATCTGGGCTGATCCCGCTAACACTGCGTTTTTGGGAACCCTAAACTGCTGGGGACGCTAGTATAGATCTGATCGGATCAGATATTGATCCGTTCAGATACTATATCACTAAGGGAGGCGTACGGTGCGTGCGTGGGTGTTAGCGGTACTGGCACTAACCTGACGCTGCTTGGGGCTGGTGCTTGCCAGTTCACCAAAATGCTACCAAAAAAACTGTTAGCGATTGCAGGGATCAGGCCTGACTCTGCGAACGCTGCAGTTATGTGCTTAGTGTTTTGTAAGTGACAGTGATCGATCGATACTGCACTTGGGTGGGCTGGGCTGGGCCGGGCGGAGGGGCAAAACGCAGGTGCTAGCAGGTATCTGGGCTGATCCCACTAACACTGCGTTTTTGGGAACCCTAAACTGCTGGGGACGCTAGTATAGATCTGATCGGATCAGATATTGATCCGTTCAGATACTATAACACTAAGGGAGGCGTATGCTGCGTGCATGGGTGTTAGCGGTACTGGCGCTAATCTGACGCTGCCTGGGGCGACGCATATCACCGCCGGGCGATCAGGGGGCTAAACCTTTACTCGGTAATAAACGGTGGGTTCCCTGACACTATAAAAAATAAACTAACTAACCAGCGTCACCGTAACGGTTATACGGTGATCAGTGGTGAAAGGGTTAACTAGGGGGCAATCAAGGGGTTAAAACCTTTATTAGATAGTATATGGGGGTCCCTGTCGCTATAAAACGCTGACGGCGAACCTAAATATTTACCTCCCTAACTAGCGTCACCAGCGACACTAATACAGCGATCAGAAAAATGATCGCTTAGTGACACTGGCGACAGGGGGTGATCAAGGGGTTAAAACTTTATTAGGGGGGGTTAGGGGGGTATCCTAGACCTAAAGGGGGCTAACCCTAACTGACCTAACATAGTAACTGTCACAAACTGACACCATGCAGTAATCAGAAAAAAAAAAAAAAAAAACCTGCTTGGTGTCAGTGTGACAGGGAGGGGGGAGGGGTAATCGGGGGTGTTTTGTGTGCCTGGCATGTTCTACTGTGTGTGTTGTGCACTCACATTACAGTCTTCTCTCCTCGGCGCCGGAACGGAAAATACCAAGCCGAGGAGAGATGACATAATTTCCTCTGCCTCTGTGTACAATACAGAGGCAGGGAAATGTTCCCATTGGCTGGGAGCGATCGCGAGGGGGGGGGGCCACGAATGGATGGCCTCCCCCTCACCACCGATCGCCGGGGAGGATTTGCCGACCGCCGCAGGCACCGGGGGGGGGGTCCGATTGGACCCCCCACCCGCGGGCAGGCAAGGACGTACCTGTAAGCCCTTTTGCCTGCCCGTGCCGCTCTGAGGACGTATATGTTCGTGCGGCAGTCGGCAACTGGTTAAGAGTATCATCTGAACAAAGCTGCCCCTATCGGTATTGGCCGTGCAAACCTCATAAAAATGATCTGGGCCCCTCAATTATTGTACATCTTTCACAACTCACCCATCTTGATATCCCTTAAAATGGTTTAAACAAATAGATGCGCTGTTCCGCATATTGCTATGGAAAGGTAAAAACCCTAGAATCAAACTTTCTACTCTTCAGCTAGCTAAGGATGGAGGTGGTCTAGTGGTTCCTCAACTAAGAATGTGCTTCATGGTTTCCCAGTTGCAGCATTTTGCTGGCTGGGGAGTGATGAATTGGGCAGATCCTACACAAGCCCTCCTACTGAGTCATAATCCATGCTATTGCCTTTTGGCCCAGCTATGGCCCAACCCTGACACTAATGAACAAAGTATGGCAGGAAATGAAACGCATGATGAAATATGAAGGGGTCTCTGAATATGCACCACTATGGGTGAATAGACATTATGAAGAGTTTTCTAAATTGGAGGGGTTTGAACGCTGCCACTCTCCTAGCCTTCAATATATAGCACAACTTTACTCTCAAAACATGCTGAAATCCTTTAGAACTGCAGGAGGCCTTTCAAATCCCCTGCCAGGACTTCTTTTATTACCTTCAACTACGCCATGCATTGCAGGCTCAGATTAAATGTGTTAATTTAGATATAGGTCCTGTGTCACTTTTAGCCTCTTTAACAGGGGTTACTGAGAAAAAAGGTCTTATACCATCTTTTTATGGCCAACTAATGTCCAGTCTTCAGGATGTACTTGATTGCCCAGGTAGGGAGGGTGGGAGACGGATATGGAAGTTATATTGGATTATGATTGGCAAACTATTCTGGAAAATATACCTTCTGTGTCACTCTCATCTGCACACTGTCTGACTCAGCTCTTTATCATTCACAGGACATATAGGACCCCGTTAAAGCTGTTTGAATGGGGTAGGAGAGACACTCCGGAGTGTCCGCATTGCCAGCAATCTCCTGCAGATTTACTTTATATGCTGTGGAAGTTTCCCAAACTGGTTAGGTATTGGCATGGGGTGGTGCGCACGATAAACGGTACTTTCCATATGCACGTTGACCTGGACCCTAAGATATCCTTGTTGGATTGTTGGGATGAGGAACTGTTTTTACCTGGGATGCTAATACCTATTATATACAAGTACCTGAAATAAATAAAAATAAATAAATTAGATTGTTGTTTTTAGCATGTAAGCTTTTTGCCATGAAATGGTTGTCACCCAGCCCTCCATCATTTGAGGAATGGGGTCTTCAGGTAAATGAAACCCTCTAATGAAACCCTCTTGAAAGAACAACAGATTTACAAAAATAGGGGCGCACTGCACAAACTGTGGGAGCCATGGCTAGCGGCGCCTGGTCTGGCTCCATTTTCACTGGTTTCACTCAGGTTGCTGCAAAATAGATAATCCTGTTGGTGTGTTGAAAATAATTGTGGTTTACAGTAATATCTCAAACGATACCCAAGCAGCTAGATAGAAATGTGTTGCTTAATACATTCAATAGATGGTTGCTTAAACATGAGATCTGAGAGGGGTCTTTCTGGGTTATATGGTCAGTGGAGGTAGAGACTCATGAAGCATGAAGGTCCTAGTGTGACAGTAGTGATGTAAAATAACCTATGATAGTTTCCAACCCTATAAATACAATCTCGCAGTAATCCATATTCTTTTGTGTGCTCAAGACTATGCTAATGTAGGGTTGGATGTCTACATATCTGGGCAATGTAAAAGCATGTGAAATATCAGTTGGTGCATTATGCACCCCTATCTTTTTGTTATATTTTTTTTTTGTTGTGGTTTGTTTGTATGGTTGCATGTATGCAAAAAGCAAAAATCTCAATAAAAATGATTGTTTAAAAAAAAGAGAGACAATACAGTTGCAATACAATAAAATACAAGAGGGTTAAGATATTTATACTGTACGTTGTACATTTATATTATTATATTTTTATTATTAATATGATATAATCAATTAATAATATTAATATCATATATTATTATTTATTTTTAATGCAGGTGGATGGTGGTGGGTGTTATCGCTTTGGGCATTACAGTGAGATTCTAGACTTGTGTTCCCAGCTCCTCCCAGTTTAATAAACTGTCTGAAAGCAGTGCCAGTTCACAACTCATCTCCCGCCATTTGTCTCCTCAGATTCTCATCATGTCAATGAAAGACATGAACATAGCCAAACTCACCTCTGTGGACCTCCCTCTGTTCATTGGAATCATGCATGACCTTTTCCCGGGCATAGATGCACCGTCAGCAGATTACGGCAAGGTGAGCCCAGGAAATAAAGACATGTGTAATGTGTACTCTGTTTATTTAAAGCTGAAGTTTAATCTGCTTATATTTTGTCTTCCTTGGTTCTTCTTCTCTTCCTTTTTTATTACATATCTTCAGGGCTTTTTTTCTCAGAGAATAGGTGCAGGAACTCTTCCCTTCCGAGTCACCTCTTGACTCCGCCCCTACCCACCTCTGAACACCATTCCTTTGTTCCACCCCCTACCCACATCCCAGTACCACCCCTTTAGAGATACAGAACCAAGTATAATTTTGTGGTGCTAAGTATTTTGTATGGAATTTGTTATTGAAAACAAGAAAGGCAGTAAAATAGATCTAGCAACAATGGACACCCCAGCGACAGTAGATCCAACCCAGCAACAATGGACTCCCAACAGCCATCAACATTAGACACCTACCTCAACAGTAGATCCCCCCCCCCAGCAACGATTGACATCCTGTAAAGTAAGACCTAACCCCAGCAACAATAAATCCCCCACTAGCAACAATAGACCCTCCTGCAAAAAAAACATCCCCTACAGCTAGAATAGATCTCCAAGCAGCCAGCATCAATAGGCCCTCCAGCAGTCCGCAACAAAGACCCCTCCCTCAACAGTAGATCCCTCCCAGCAATGATTGACTCCCCAGCAACATAAGACCCACCCATAGAGCCCCCTAGCGCAACAGAAGACCTCTCCAGCAACAAAAAACCCTCTTCCTCTGCAAAAATAGACCCCCCCCCCAGCTACAATAGATTCCCCAGCAGCCAGCATCAATAGACCATCTAGCACACCCATCACCTCTTGTCATTACATACATTCAGTTCTGGAGGTGCCAGAACTGCGTTCCCCCACGTTCCTGCTGAGAAAAAAGTTCTGCATTTCTTATCTTAGTCTCAATGTTTTCATTACTGGGTTTCTGAGCTTCTCTATACCATGCAGGCTGATCATGGCTGGTAGGAGGGGCCGGCAGTGTGCTGTTCATAGCTTCCAGAAAACATCAGATCACCCTTCCTCGGTACTCCTCTCAAGAGCCCTCAGCCCTCATACAAGCAGTGTTGGGGCTCTTAAGAAGAATTATGCAAATATCAAAATGCCTTGATGAGGCAGGTGTCAGTCTGGAGGAGGGCGTGTTCCTGGGAAGGCTGTATTTTCCTACAGACCGCCAAGATAACACCCTCATGTGATGCTGAGCCTCCATGATTGAAAAACCTGAAATCCAATGAAATCCAGCCAGAAAATGAGGCAGGATCTATCTGACTTGCTGCAGCTTCTAATGCACATTGTGAGAAGCTCAGTGTGCAGTGACCATTCAACCTCCAGCCTTCCCATCCAGAGATGGCTGGAGGTTGGATTTATAAGTATCGAACATTTTCGAATGACATTCGGGTAACTAGCATTTGCAGATTAGGAAGTCAGCGACCGTTGAACCCCCCCCCCCCCCCCCCCCCCGGGAAATTACCCCATCAGACGGGCTACTGCGGGCTGCGGCCAGGTTGTGGGCTCCTACAGGTGGCGGACAGCGGCTGGATTGCGGGCTCCTCCTACGGGCGCCCTGTATGTAGATCAGGGGGCCGGACGCCTGGATGGGGGGCTAATGGACGGGCCGCCGCTGATCGGGATGCAGAGCTGCTACGGTCATCTTAATATTTATTTTTTTTTTTTGGTTTCATTTAGGATTGAAGATGAATTAGAACCTCTATCAGGTTTTTATTTCTCTTTGTTCCCGATTGGGAGATTCCCCCTCTCTGTTCATGATGGTGACCATGAACCAGAACTGAAAGTGAAAATCCTACATTTTATTGTTGTCACCTGAACAGAAGTCAAGGGGAAATCTTCAAGTGGGGAACCCCTGTTCCTGGTGACAAGAGGGGACTTCCCCTCACTTTGGAGAGGTTTTATCTTACTTCCTGCTGTGTCCCAGTGATAGGAAGTGAAGGCAAATTTCCTCAATGGAATACAAGAAAAAATAAACTGAGAGGGGAACTTTCTATTCTGTATTCCAGGGGTCTCCAAACTTTCTCAACTCAGGGTAAGTTTACTGTCCTTCAGATTTTAGGGAGTCTGGATTGTGGTCAGTGGGGGTAGAAAATGTTCCATGATCAGTGGGAATAAACAATGTATCAGGCTTGGTGGTCAGTGGGAGTAAAAAAATGACATAGAGCCCGTGATCAGTAGAAAGCGGAATAGTTCCCCATCATTGGTGTCAGAGGGGGGAATAGTGCCCCATCATTGGTACTGGTGGAAGGAATTATTCCCCATCATTGGTATTGGTGGGAGGAATAGTGCCCCATCATTGGTATCAGTGGGGGGAATAGTGCCACATCATTGGTATTGGTGGGAGGAATAGTGTCCCATTATTGGTATCTATGGGAGGAATAGTGCCCTATCATTGGTATCAGTGGGAGGAATAGTGCCCCATCATTGTTATCAGTGGGAGGAACAGTTCCCCATCATTGCTATCAGTGGGAGAAATAGTGCCCCATCATTGGTATCATTGGGAGGAATAGTGCTCCATCATTAGTATTAGTGGGGGGAATAGTGCCCCATCATTGGTACTGGTGGGAGGAATAATTCCCCATCATTGGCGGGAGTAATAGTGCCCCATCATTGGAATCTATGGGAGGAATAGTGCCACATCATTGGTGTCTATGGGAGGAATAGTGCCACATCATTGGTATTGGTGGGGGGAATAGTGCCACATCATTGGTATTGGTGGGAGGAATAGTGCCCCATCATTGGTATCTATTGTAGGAATAGTGCCCCATCATTGGTATCCGTGGAAGATATAGAGCCCCATCATTGGTATCAGTGGGGGGAACAGTTCCTCATCATTGGTATCAGTGGAAGGAATAGTGCCCCATCATTGGTATCTATGGGAGAAACAGTGCCCCATCATTGGTATCTATGGGAGGAACAGCGCCCCATGATTGGTATCAGTGGAAGTAATAGTGCCCCATCATTGGTATCAGTGGGAGAATGAATAATGCCCTGTCATTGGACTTAATAGGAGGTATAGTACCCAAATAGCCAGATAAAGGCTAGCAAATGTCTGCATTCAGCCTCCAGGCCACAATTTGGAGACAATTGCTCTATTTTATCCAAAGCTAAATAGAAAGCGGGATAGTGCCCCATCATAGGTGTCAGTGCCAGGAATATTCCCTCATCATTGGTGTCAGTGGGAAGAATAGTGCCCCATCATTGGTATTGATGGGAGGAACAGTGCCCCATCATTTGTATTGGTGGGCAGTATAGTGCCTCATCATTTGTATTGATGGGAGTTATAATGCCCCATTATTGGTATTGGTGGGAGGAATAGTGCCCTATCATTGGTATTGGTAGGTGGTATAGTGCCCCATCGTTTGTATTGGTGGGTGGTATAGTGCCCCATCATTGGTATCAGTGGGAGGAATAGTGCCCCATTATTGGGTATCAGTGAGAGGAATAGTGCCCCGTCATTGGTATCAGTAGGAGGAATATTGCCCCATCATTGGTATCAGTAGGATGAATATTGCCCTATCATTGGTATCAGTGGGAGGAGCAATGCCCCATCATTGGTGTTGGTGGAAAAAAATAAGTGTCCCATCATTTGTTTTGGTGGGAGGAATAGTGCCCCATATTACAAATTCAGTACTGTACAGATGTTGTATTGACAATGATCCTGTGTCCCCTGTGACATTTTAGAGGTACAGATGGAGACTTCAGAATGGTTGTCAGTAATCAGAGATCCCCATTGCAGGCTGTGCAATATAGAGAATTTTGTCATAGTAATGTAGATTGATTGCCCTCAGAATTTCTGGTCATCCCAGCCAGCACTGAAATTAACCCCGTGTGCCTAACAGAATCTTCCCTAGATGGTAAAAAATCCCATAATGTCTCCATAGCTACTGCTGGTGCTGCTACTACTCTTATATATTTTAGTTTTTTTAACTTATTACTACACCACCTATTTTAGCACTTGCTTGTTGTGTCCATGGAAGGGGTAGAAGAGCTTAGAATTTACACTGAGGCTCTGAGATCTGAGATACTGAACTGTCTAGTAAGCTACTGAGGACTGAGTAGTTAAAGTGGTGTTCCGGCTGAAATTATACTTTTTAAATAAAAATACCCCTATAATACACAAGCTTAATGTATTCTAGTAAAGTTAGTCTGTAAACTAAGGTCTGTTTTGTTAGTTTATAGCAGTAGTTTATTATTTTCTAAACTTACAGCAGGTCGTGGCCATCTTAAGTGTGGGCATCTGAAGCCAGATTATATTTCTTCCTGGATCTCATCCTTGCAGATCTCGCACATGCTCAGTGCAGCACAAGCAGTGTAATAGGTTTCAGGTCAGGTTTCCATAGCAACGGCAGTGTCAGAGGAAGTTGCCGCCCCTTCCCAGAAGGCATTGCAAACAGGAAATGATGCGATGGGCCACGGCCAGGGAGGAGGAAGTGAAAAATTAATACAGCAGATATACAGTAGGTGCTGAGAAAAAAAAATAAAAAAATATCCAATTCGTTTACAGTGCACAGTTTAGTGAAGAATGCTGAAAAGTTGTAAAAGTGGGTGGAACTCCACTTTAACTTGAAAAGGAAGGTTCAAATTGAATTCCCTGCACCGATGCCCCTCAATTCCCCCAACAACTTCTGTTTCCAGCACTGATCCCTAGAAGTGTACTGACTATGCTATCAGCCCTCCTACTACCTGTCCTTCATTTAGACATACTATTAGGCTCGCCAACTGTAGGAAGGTTGCTTAAGGCCCCTTTTGCTATGGGGCCCAATGATCTGTAGTTGTGCCCCTGAGGATCAGGGATTTGTTTTACATTGAGCTATGGCTTCATACATTTTTGTGTAACCTCCACTAAAGCTGTTTATAAATAATAACAGGACCCATAGGCATGCGCACAGGGTGTGCCGGATGTTCTTGGGCACACCCTAATCAACCCATGCACATTAGCATTAGCACTTTGTGTGCCAGTGTGAAGATAGAAAAGATCTCCCTCTTACCATCTCTGCCATAAGAGAAGTACTCATGCTCTTCTCTTTCACTGTGTCAGCAGGGAGATCAATGTGCCAGGGCCATATATATGTAGACAGACACACACGTGTTTTTGAGCTTTAGGGTGCACACCCTAATACAATAGGCTGTGCACACCTATGACAGGCCCTGCTAATAATATTTCCCAAGTGGGTAAAACATGTTTCATATTGGGGGAGATTTACTAAAACTGGTGCACACAAAATCTGGTGAAGCTGTGTATGGTAACCAATCAGCTTCCTGGTTTTATTACCAAAGCCTGATTGAACAAGTTGAAGTTGGAAGCTGATTGGTTACTATGCACAGCTGCACTAGATTCTGTGTGCATCAGTTTTAGTAAATCTCCCCCATTGTTTATAACTACAGATATAACACTGTATGTACGCCATTCTTCCTTTTTATTTTTGTGTCAGCTTCGGGAGCAGATTGAGCAGGAACTGCGTCTCTCTGGCCTTCAAATCACACCGTTCACCGTTAACAAAGTCATCCAACTGTACGAAACCAAATCCTCACGTCACTCCTGCATGATCATCGGAAGGACCTGTAGCGGAAAGACAACTACCTGGCGCTGCCTGCAGTCGGCGCTGTCTTCTCTGCACCGCAGTGGGGACACAAACTATAACCTTGTGCGGGTGAGTGACCAGCAAAAGTCGTATTTGCTACCTGATTTATTTTTTCTCTGATTTCATTGAATTCCTTAATTAAAGAGAACTTTTCATTAAAATAATTTGTTTTTCATCATCAATTGGCTTAATGCAGATTATGGAATTTGTTAATTAAAAAGAGCTATTTGAGTTATAGATAGTCTAGCCAAGTCAGCCCCTGGTATCTTCTATGGGCTCCATTCACAGAATGAACGCGCATTGGATATTTAGGTATCGGGGCACATTTTTGCTTAAATATCTCATGCAATCCTGAAACTGTCAATTCACTAGATAGTTTATGTGGTATTTACTGAAAAACGCTGAAAACGTTCAGTAAATACAGGCATTAAAATCCATTCACAGAAGTTAATAAATAATAAAAATGCATGCGGAAATTAAGTGGTCCAGGCATGCAGGCTTATCGGAATCTGGAAGCCCCCTTTTTATTTTTTAAATAAAGCACTTGTCAAAAACCGTCTTTTGTTACACTACACATTTTTTTTTTGAGTGAATGAGTAGGAGTACTATGTAAGTCTGGTATGGTTCAGGAGGGTGGGGGGGATAAGGATAAGGGTCTGGTGTGGATTTTGGCATGGGGTTCCCCTTAAAATCCATACCAGACCTGAAGGGCCTGATATGCATTGGGGGGGGGTGTCGTTTTTTATCCCGATTTTTTTTTTTTTTTTTTTTTGGCAATTCTTTTTTTTAGATTCAGCTGTCCACAGGGAATCCCGCTGATGACTCATCAGTTGTTAAGGTCGTGGCAGCTACTCGCTCCTTAAAAACCATGTTGTTTATTAGTTGTTAAGGATGTGGGAGGCCGCCCCCTCTTTACAACGCCTATTTATTGATGTTAATAAATAGGCTGGCTAGCGCCAGGCATTAAATTACAGCATGTTTTCAATATTAAAATACTGCAAAAAATAATGCAGTATTTTAGTAGTGTTTTTTGTGAATGCCAAAACAAAATGCCAAGCGGTATTTTACTGCATTTTTTAATGGGAAACATACCACTTTGTGAATGGTGTCCTACGTATACCTTTAATGCTCCATCAGCGAGCTCTCCCTGCCATGATCTCTGGCTCTGTCCCTCTCCACCTGGGAGTTTTGGCTTTTTCCATCCAAATGAGATGTTCTCACCCACCTTTGTGTGTTCCCGCTCCTCTTGTTACATTCTCCACAATATAAAATAAATAAAAATCCAGCAGCAGTGGTGGGGGTCCCCACCACCCCTCATAATGGGCAGAACAGCTATGCAGATCCGGCAACTCAGTGCAGGGATCCCGCCAAAAGGGCCCCGAGAGATAGAGAGACTGTCAGGGGGTTTAACTCGGCTGTATCCACTGAACATCACCACCAACCTCCTCTACACAGTACAGTTTTTACTAACCCTACCAAAATCTTTCACCTTTAGAGAATGATGTTGATTATTAAAGGTTCTCTTTTTCTTTATATATTATCTCCTATGTGTAGGAATTTCCTCTGAACCCCAAGGCCGTGTCTCTGGGGGAGTTGTATGGTGAATATGATCTGACAACCAGCGAGTGGACAGATGGAATCCTCTCCAGCCTTATGCGTACAGCCTGTGCAGGTACATCAACTGTTGCTGAATACAGAGAACTTTATATTATAAAAGTTGGGAAAGGCTGTTTCTTAAAGGAAGCTGTACTTTGGGCATACAGGGCAATAAGCGCATACCTCTCTTGCTTTACCCCTCCCACCATTCTGTTCATCACTGCAAGCAAGGAACTAAAGACAAATGTAGTCTGCAGGCCATATTATGTTGTTATGTGCTGGTGCCTGAACAGCCAGTTGTGAAGAATCTGTCCTGTTACATGGAGGAAAGTCAAAGCATGTCACATATCCAGAAGTACTGGTTATTTTTCATAACTCCTTACAGTGAATAGAGCAATGGGAGAGCCAAGGAAAAATGTATATAACTAAGGTAGAGGGCTAGACCTTAACAAGACTCTGTTAAGTTTCTAAAGAAATGAAAACAGCAGCTCATGGCTTGCGATTCCCACCTCCCCTACATTCCAGCACTGCAGTCTTTGTTAGACTCTTCAGGGATTCCTGTGTTCCTCTACATGTACTGTGGTTTCTTCCTTTAACTCATCCTATGACCACAGGACTCAGCAGTGATGATGGTGTAGGTGGAAGGAACCATGACACACGGTGGTGGACACAGACATCTGACACTCCTGGAAGTGTTGAATGATGAAGAGGAGGGGAGGTGGAAGTCATGGGCAACCAGAGAGGTGAGCAGAGGCGTAACTAAAACCTTCAGGGCCCCCGGTGCAAAAAACATGAAGGCCTCCCCTGGGGCCCTTCCCACTGATCTTGAGACTTTTTACTCCCATCGTGGGACCCTTTATCACGGTCCTGCAGTGGGCCACCACCTTGGCGTCTTGGGGCCCCCCCACAGTGGTGGAACACCAAAACCCAGTTGCAAGTGCGACCTTTGCGACCCTGGTAGTTCTGCCACTGGTGTCAGTATTTTTTTATTCTTGTTGTTTTCGTAATTTTTTTTTACTATTTTATTTTATTTATTTTTGTATTAGAATTTTTTTTTTAATTATTTCTTACATATTTTTTAGGACCCCATTGGGGGACTTTGGTGAAATATCAGGGGTCTAAACAGAACCCTAATGTCTCACTTTTGAAACTGAGGAAAGATTCATCAGTCTCTTTCTCTGCAGCCTCAGCTGCACAGAATGATTGGACAGCAATAGCTCTGTACAGAGTTTCCCGTTCATTCATAAACTGAAGCATAACTCTATTAAGACAAGGAAGGGGCCGGTAAATGACACATTTACCGTCCGGGTAAATGTGGGGCCTGTGTGTGTCTGGCAGGAATGCACACAGGGGCCTGGGGCAGCAGGACTGGGATAGGGAGGCGGTGGGAGCGATATGTGGAGGAGCCGATGCCCTCCATTTAACTCCTGTAGCTGCTGAATGTCTGCGGGAGGGAGAGGAGGAGAAGCGGGCATTCAGTAGCTACCTGGAGGGATCGGTTCTTCTGCATGCCGCCGCCCCCTCCGCCTTCCTATCCAGGCGTACAGGGGGTCTGCATGGGCCCCCTGAAGCATGTGGCCGGGTCACAATCATGACCCCTGTATGTACACCCCTGGAGGTGAGTATACTAGCTCTTCTCTTACATAAATCTGCTGTCTATCTCTTTAAAAATCTAACAGGGTTTCTTAAAAGTGTACTCACAAGTTGCTCGAGAGCCTTGGTACATGGAGCGCTGTGCTACACAAATAGCGGCTTTTTACAGAATATTAGCATTTGGCCCAGCTCATTTCCACCATCGCATACCTCCCTATTGGTTCAGCAATACGATGGGCTGGTGGAGCCAAGCGCCCACTTCTTATGCCGCGTACACACGACCGGACTTTACGGCATACTTGGTTCGGTGGACCGGAGTCCGTCGGACAATTCGATCATGTGTGGGCTCCAACTGACTTTTTTCCCCAAAAGTTTGACGGACCTAGAAACGAAACATGTTTCAAATCTTTTCGACAGACTCGAGTCCGGTCGAAAAGTCCGCTCTTCTGTATGCTAGTCCGACGGACAAAAACCGACACTAGGGCAGCTATTGGCTACTGGGTATGAACTTCCTTGTTTTAGTCCGTTCATTCGGAAAGTCCATCGTAAAGTCAGTCGAAAAAGTCATCGGGACAAAGTCTGCCGTAAAGTCCGCTCGTGTGTACGCGGCATTAGATGAAGTTGATCTGACACCTCTGGTTTTGTTGCTTCTGGGATGCTCTAGAAAGAAGGAGACATAGCTCCTTGACTTTAAATATTTCAGCACTGATAGGACAAAATGGTGAGCTCTATAGTACCGGTACAGCTAATATATTATTTTAACTTCTATGCATCTTGTTACTATCTAATCAGTGCAAGACATGGAAGACGTGGTTTAGACGACAGTTGGGAAATCAATAAAGAGGTGTATTCTGTGTTATGCAGAGGAAAGACAGAGCAATCTGATATACTTTAATTTGCAGATGAGCGCCCAGACGAGAAGTGGATTGTGTTTGATGGGCCAGTTGACACTCTGTGGATAGAAAGTATGAATTCCGTCATGGATGATAACAAAGTCCTGACCCTCATTAACGGAGAGAGAATAGCCATGCCAGAGCAGGTGAGCGAATACCTTGTAATCTATTATATTTACAGAAGGCTTGTGCGTGTCTAGTCACTTCTCTATGCATATTACCTAATGTCATGTGATCCCACCAAAATCATCAGATTACACCAGGATAACCAGGGTTCCTTGGGATAAGAGGGGTAAGGGGGTAATTCTTTCCAGTGTCCTAAGTAATTTTTCCCACTGACCATCACACTAATGTATCATGAGTTGTAGATATAGCAATTTTTAGCAGGGGTTCCCTGAGACTGGAAAGTTATTTCAAGGGTTCCTCTGTGTTGAAAATGTTGAGAAAGGCTGGCTTACATGACATGACCCGGGGCTACAGAGACTTCATTACACATCCATGTCAGACACTTATCAGGGGAAGCCTGTTGGCCTGGATTGCTTTTTTAACCAGTAGACTGTTCTCCCTTGGCAAAATTATTGGCAGCAGTGTCTGATGTACGTAAAGATATATTGTTTGGCAGTTGAATCGCTTAAAAATGTCCTACTGCCATTTCTAATCTGTGGCCTAATGTAGACAGGTACTTACACTCGGCATTTACCAGTGTCAGGCCTGTCTTTATAGTCATACTGAACTTCGAATAGTATCCAGTCTGTCTTCTAGACAGGTACTCACACTGAGTGTGTACTAAGGTCTGGCTCAACCTTTCTGAACCTTTTTCACTTGGAGGAACCCTTTAAAGAACTTTCAGATCTTTGGGAACCCCTGCCAACTATATCCACAACGCTGATTACATTAGCGTGGTGGTCAGGTGGAAGTTTGCCCCTTACTGTACGTTGGTGGTCATTGGGAGAATACCCTCCTTACAAATAACTAAAACAATTGTTGTCAATGGTAACTTACCTGAGAGGAAGAAATTGCTTTTTTCTCAAGGAACCCCTAGCAGCCTCCGGAGGAACCCTGGGGTTCCATGGAGCCTTGGTTAAAAAGGGCTGGTCTGGCTTGTTTCTTCTGAGGCTCTGAGGAAGAAGGTATCCCTTTGAAACATGTCAGCCAGCAATGGTCCTCACCTTCACCATTGACCATCACCTTCAGTCCTCACCTTCACCATCTGGGGACTGTCATAGCTAGATTGACTGCCACCTTTGGAGGCTTTTACAAATTGAATATCTTCACGTTTGTGGGTAGTTTTTAATCTGCTTTTACAAATAAATTTACTAAAGGATAATGCGCAAGGCTGCTGCGCCCTCTTTTCTTTATTCTCTCTCTGGCTTGTTTCTTAGACAGGTACTAAAAATGAACTTCTGTTACTCAAGAAAACTCTGAGCACTGGAATTATGTCAGTGGGCAAGAGATCCGAGGATATTTTTTATTAAAAGTACCATCGTGTTTTGGAGGTCTTGGGTTTCCCCCTTAAGGAAAGATTCTCTGAAATGGAAACAGCAATCTGATGCTAGTCTTTGCCATCATTTGCACATCATTTTTCAGGGGACTTTTATCTGAGCCACTGCACTACATTTTAGCAGTTTTTCAGTCCTCTAAAGCTTTGAGCCTTGAAAAAGGGATTGTTCTTTCTAAGACCTCCAAAACGAGTTGGAAGATTTAATGAACAATACTGTACCGTCTGATGTTTCACTTGCCTACAAACTTATTATTCTTTGCTTCAAGTTTTCTAAATGTGATGTCCACATTCAAGGCTCCCAAGTGTATTACGAGCTCCTATGGTTTTTTGAGAGCAGCTTTACCCTCCACTTCGACATTTGGTGCATTATCACACATAAGCTAGATTCACCCTAAGGATCCAGTGCTACCTTTCACCATATTTACCAGTGCCAGGCTTGTTTCTTAGGCATTTCCTCACATACTGAAGTTCTGCTAGCACCTGGCCTGTGTCCTAGACAAGTGCTCAAACTGAATTTCGTCTAGTATCTGGCTTGTTTCTCAAGCTGAAGTTACAAAACTGTCAGGCTTATCTCTTAAACATACATACATGTGGCGCTGCATTTAAATTATCAGTAGGTAAAATTAAAAATGATAGGGGGCTGGGGCTCTGGTAGGTTTCTCTCAACAAAAATGGTGTACCCACTAAACAAGAGACCCAGAATTGAGGAACCACACAGGGCTTGTCTTGGGCTGCACTATTACTAGTGTTAGGTATTGGGCTTGTTTCTTAGGCAGATACTCAATTTAAGCTTTAACATATGTCAGCCTTTTTTTTAGAGAGGTAGTCAGAGCAAAAGTTTACTTGTCTATTGGTTGGGTGCTCAGACCAAACTTTCACAAGCATCTGGTTTATCACAATGTTCACCTTTCAGATTGAACTTTTAGACTTGTAAGGCTTGTGCCATAGACAGGCATTCAAAGTCAACGTTTACTACAGTTGTGTTGCTTAGACAGGTACTCGACTGTCATTAAAGCAGCTGCTTCATTGCTTACCTGTCTGTTTGTCTGTCCGTACACAGGTGTCTCTGCTCTTTGAGGTTGCAGATCTTGCCGTTGCTTCTCCAGCCACAGTGTCACGCTGCGGTATGGTATTCACCGACCACATCAGCCTGGGCTGGAAGCCGTATGTCCAGTCTTGGCTAGAGAAGAGGTCTAAGGTAAGATACTAGTCAGCCTTCTTGAATTTAGTGGACTAAGTGGTAGTTGAAAAGAGAGCACAGGAAACTGGCAATTAAAAGATGCTGTACGTCCCATGTCTCTGTGTCCCTGACAATGGGGCATCCAAGAAATAGTTTTATATCAGCAAAGCTTCTTTATTCTCTTTAGCTAAACAGAGTTAATAAGATGCCAACTTGAGCCTTTTACGTTATTGCTCCAGAAAAAGATGGAGGAGCTTCTACTTTTTACCTTGGTGGAAATGACATTGTGCATGTGCTGTTATTTAGTCTTCACTGTGGATTGCTGTATACACTATCCAGAACATTTTTCAAAAGATGAGTTTAAAGATATACATAGCGCCCGCTCTGTTTTTCTTTTTACCTTGTGGTTGGGCTATGAAAATGCAAGTGTTTATATACTCTTAACAAGCAGTAATTGAGCTTTAAAACAAGCAAGTGGAGCAATTCATCCTTGAGGTTCAAAACTGAAGGAACACTTCACCGCTCCTAGATGACTTACTGCCTTATTGTGCCACTGCTGTATGAAGATGCTAGCTTGGCTTTCCATCACGCATAGGAACACAAAAGCACCAATTCGGATTGCTGCACCCTTCAAACTGATAAAAACTTCACATGGCGGGGAACATAGCAGAAGCCCTGAAGTTGTTCAAGGGGGACTCAGCAGCTTAATTTACCTTCTCCTCTCTCCTATAGTGACTCAGCACCTCAACTCTCCTTACCCTTCCCTTCCAGCAGAGACTCAGCAGTGCAGTTGTCCCAGATCCCACCTCCATGCAATCTAAAAAGCAGCAAAGTTTGATGTCTTGGCAACAACAAATGTACATATGTAGTCAGGTTGTTTATTGCTCCATCAGTTAGTTAGTGGCTAGCCCAAGCTGAGAGGGGAAAGAGTTAAGAGTGTGTGCACAGTTCCCGGGCATATTGGATCCAGCCTGCATACCTGTGATATAAAAAATGGGGAAAGCTGTGTTCCAAGGGCTTGCTTTTTGTCTATACTCGACTACTTAAGCTGTGAGGAGGACTGCTGCACCTTGCAGATTGTCAGTGGCACCGAGGATCCAGAGATCAACCAGCACCTGGGGAACGCTAACATGGACTACTACCTGGCAGAGGTATGACTGGGCAGCAACTCAGTTATAGTTAGGTTTAGGCAATGGACTCTGTTAACACTGAACTGTATTGCTGAAAGACTATTAAGTAAAGTTGCATTAACTGTTCTGAGCCTGGTCTGAAGTTATTCAAAGGGGTGCATCTTGGTCTTGCATATCTAAAGAACCAACGTCTGTAAAGCCTTTGTGATATTTGAAGTTCAGCTGCTACAACAAGTTTACTCAGCAAGTCAAGCAGAGAAGCAGTGAAGTTGCTATGCCTAACCAAGCGCAATTTCAAGACACAAAGCAAGCAGTCATGGTGCCTCGTAAGGGTGAAAGGTCCTCCGGTAGTGAGGGGGTTGATGTTCAGGCTCCCTCCCTAGTGGTTGGTTTCCAGTAGCAACAGGAACTTAACTTGAGTTATAGAGATCCATGGCCTGGTCACAAGGTACAGGAGGCCCCTTCCACACATAGTTGTCATCTTTGTTAAACAGAAGTGCTTTGTTAATGCCCACTCCACTACGCCAACTCTCCTTACCCTCATCATACTTAAAGTGGACCTTGAAAACCGGGAGCTCATTAATCTGAGACATAATTGTGAAAGAAAGGGGAGCAGAGAAATTTGGTCCCAAAATGGGGCCAGGTTCCCTTTTTACACCTACAGTCTGTAGCTAGAGTGGTTTCATTTTCTATGAACTGGTGTTGGGTTAATAAATATTGTCTATTGTGTAGGTGGAAGCGGAGAGCCTCAAGCGTATGTTTGACAAATACGTAGGGAGGATACTGGAGTACAAACACCAAAACTGCAAGGACCTTGTACCGCAAGAGGATACCAGCGGGGTCATCTCCCTCTGCAAGCTGTATGAGTCATTGGCCACACCAGAGAATGGGGTGAGTCTTCTGTAAGAGGTGAACAGCCTTGAAGAGAAAATGTAAGGATTTGGGATCAGTTTTAATTTGGGTGAATTTTGTATACGTTTTGAGGTTTCGTATCTTCTTTTTTTTTATATGCATTTTTGTTTTACTATATTCTTTGCTACGTATGGGCAAGCTTCTTGGTGCGTCTTCGGTATGATATCCTCTTTAAACAAAACAGGATGGAGGTATAGGCCTACCTCATTTACACCTTTATTACAAAGATTCACTATTAACTAGACTACTAGATGGGATCTTTAATTCGCCACACAAGCAATGGTTCTGGATTAAATTACTATTATCTCCCATCTCTTCTACCTCCCTGCCGCGGATCCTGCCCTCTATGCAACCCCCTCATATCTCTTTCCCTTTTTCTTTACCACCTCTTCGGAACGTGTGGGATTTGTTCATTAGGATGCTGAAAATCTCATCTCCCATAGTCCCAATGACCCCAGTATTAGGCAATCTGGTTTTCTTCTAGGCTGTTCCTATGGCCTGTGACTAACATCTCTCCAATGCACACAGCTTTGGCTTGCAACTATATGCATCCCTTAAAAAATCATTAGAGTAACTTAGACCCCAGGCAAAGGTTGGCCTATTTTCAACTTAAGAACATCTGAAGTAATCGTTATAATAATTAATATTATATCTGTGTATTAATTTGTCTAGTCCCTATAATTAGTTAGTCTATAAGCGTCTGATAAGCACAATGATATAACAAACACCTCTGCTTAGTAAACAAGTTACATTTATTTCCCAATAAAATAGGAATGTACTAAAACAGCAGAATTAGGAAAAAACTGACATAAAGGTATTACAAGAAATTGCAATGTTACATAGCTTACCATCAGAACACACTATACTAAACAGCATATCTCTACAACATATAACAACAATGAAATATCAAAGATACTTATCACACATGGTTTCATCTGCTGGTTCTGGATGATAAAAGGGGTCTGGGCCACATGGAATTTAGGCCCAAGACCTCAGTCAGATCAAAGTCCCAATATGGCAGAGGGACACCCTCATGGCAGGCTTTGAGCAACAAAGAGACAGAGCAAAATCCTGTGTGCCCCTTTCATTCAAACATACACGCACACTCGTAGCCACCCCCATTTGCCTTTTATCCAATAGATATTGCAGAGAGGTATTCCTTCAAATGTCTGCCCATTCTCCAGGAAGCATGCTGAATTGTCCACTAGGGGCAGCTCCATTAGCCCTGTGCCTTCTCAGCTAGCTCTTATTCTCTTTGAAGCCTGTAATCACACATGTCACAGCAGGTGGGCTTGAGCCAAGCCATTGTTCTTCTGGTTATAAAGCTTTGATGTGTTTCCTTCCAACTGAGGTTACCTGGCTGTGTCAACCAGGAAGTGAAATACCAGAAGTAAGATATTAAATCATGTTGCTGTCCAACAACGTCTATCTCTCCCTTTGTAACAGATGCCCTCTCAGCATTTTGGGTAATATGCTTTGGTGCTGGTCCCTGTATCCCTGTAATCCCTGTATTTACTAACGCCACTCCTGGGACTCCATATTATTTATCAGAATGGGAAAAAGAAATGATCTGTAGTTTATCAGATGATAAAGCCCATATCATGTCTCCCAAGATGTCTATTGCCATTGAAACCAGTAAAGAAACTTTAAAATACTAGGCGATACTGTTTTCCTTCCAGGCTTCACACCATCTTTTCCATAAGTACCTGACCCCTGATGGAGATGTCATAATCATCCAGCCATATCTGGGAGTTGTTCCCACACCTTACCTCTCTTTGGACATCAGTTTTTGAGCTATGACCAAAGTATCCAACTTCTCGCAACTTGCCCTTCTTTCAGGTCTCCCAGGCTATATAGCCTTTTCTAAAAAAGGCTTACTACAGTTATTTCTCATAGATCAGGTTATCCCCAGATACTGGAAATCCACTACATCACCCTCCATATGTGAGTGGATGGAAAAAAATAGCATTTTATAAAATTAATAAAAAAAACTGACTGCAAATCTTTCTAAATTATTTGATGTCTACGGTCTAAGGTAATTATTTGATGGCTACGGTCTAAGGTAATCTCTTGGGGCCCCCCAGGTCACCAGTACTAGTGTCCCCATTGGAAGATTTCCCCTCTATTACTTTTCTGGGGATAACCAATTTGGGATTTTCTTTTACTTTTACTATCAATGATAAACAGGACAAATAGAGAGGGGGAATCCTTCCTAATGAGGACACAGACCTCAATAAAAAGCTAAATATTAATTTGCCTTTAGTTGTACTTCAATGCTCTGTATGAGTATACAGATACCCTTTTCTTTGTTCGTGAATCACTTACTGGTTAAGGAGATGGAGACTTGCTTTGGGTGCAACTTATGGTTATCGCTTTTTCAAAAATGTAGGAGTGTGTCCTAACTTACTATTTGTTTGTCAACTCTGAATTCTTTTGGAAAAATGTTCAATAAAAAATAATCCTGAAAAATAAATACAAAATTACTACATGACAAAGGATTCCCAGAGTACCATGGGTTAACTAAATATACAGTGAAGCAGTAGTTATCTACTGTCAGACAGATTAGAACATGGGACTAAGCTATCCTTCTAAGGAAGGAGTCACTGCAATCAGTCATTTGCTTCTGTGTGTAAATTACAGCTTGAACTTCTGAACTCTATAAGCAGGCTTTTTAACCACCTCAATACAGTGCATTTTCACCCCCTTCCTGCCCAAGCCATTTTTCAGCTTTCAGCGCTGTCACAATTTAAATGACAATTGTGCGGTCATACAGCCCTGTACCCAGATGAAATTGTTATCATTTTTTCCCCACAAATAGAGATTTCTTTTGGTGGTATTTGATCGCCACTGCGGTTTTTATTTTTTGCGCTATAAACAAAAGAAGAGTGACAGATTTGAAAAAAACCCACATTTTTTACTTTTTGCTATAATAAATATCCAATTTTTTTTCTTTAAAACAAATTTTTTTTTCAGTTTAGGCCGATATGTATTCTTCTACATATTTTTGGTAAAAAAAAAAAAAAATCGCAATAAGCATATATTGATTGGTTTACGCGAAAGTTATAGCATCTACAAAATAGGGGATAGATTTATAGCAGTGTTCTTTTCACTAGTAATGGCGGCAATCTGCGATTTTTATCGTGACTGCGATATTGCGGCGGACATGTCGGACACTTTTGACACATTTTTGGGACCATTCACATTTATACAGCGATCCGTGCTATAAAAATGCATTGATTACTGTATAAATGTGACTGGCAGGGAAGGGATTAACACTAAGGGGCAGGGAAGGGGTTAATTATGTTTCTAGGGAGTGTTTCTAACTGTAGGGGGAGGGGACTCATAAGAGGAGGAGACCAATCGGTGTTCCTCTGTACTGGGAACAAACATCGGTCTCCTCTCACCTGACAGGACTTGGATCTGTGTGTTTATACACACAGATCCACGGTCCTGCTATGTTACTGGGCAATAGCGGGTGCCCGGCGAGCATCGCAGCCGCCGGGTGCCCAGTGACCCGGCGGGCGCGCCCCCTGGTGGGCCGGGAAAGCAACGGCGACATATGATGCCCTCCCGCAACGAGATCTGCGCCGCCTGGCCGTCAATTGACAGCCGGCAGTCGGCAAGCAGTTAAACAGTGAGGTAAATATAGACTATATTACCAAAAGTATTGAGACGCCTGCCTTTACAAGCACATGAACTTTAATGGCATCCCAGTCTTAGTCCGTAGGGTTCAATATAGAGTTGGTCCACCCTTTGTAGCTGTAACAGCTTCAACTCTTCTGGGAAGGCTGTCCACAAGGATTAGGAGTGTGCCTATGGGAATGTTTGACCATTCTTTCAGAAGCGCATTTGTGAGGTCAGGCACTGCTGTTGAATGTGAAGGCCTGGTTCAAAGTCTGTGCTCTAATTCATCCCAAAGGTGTTCTATCGGGTTGAGGTCAGAACCCTGTGCAGGCCAGTCAAGTTCCTCCACCCCAAACTCACTCATCCATGTCTTTATGGACCTTGCTTTGTGCACTGGTATGCATTCATGATGGAACAGAAAGGGACCATCCCCAAACTGTTCCCACAAAGTTGGAAGCATGAAATTGTCCAAAATGTCTTGGTATGCTGACGCCTTAAGTGTTCCCTTAACTGGAACTAAGGGGCCAACCCCATCCCCTGAAAAACAAGCCCACACCATAACCCCCCCTCCACCAAATGATTTGGACCAGTGCACAAAGGATTCCCATAGACACACTCCTAAACCTTGTGGACAGCCTTCCCAGAAGAGTTGAAGCTGTTATAGCTGCAAAGGGTGAGCCAAATCAATATTGAACCCTACGGACTAAGACTGGGTTACCATTAAAGTTCATGTGCGTGTAAAGACAGGTTTCCTTATTCTTTTGGTAATATAGTGTATATTCATTTTTAAAAAATCTATATTTACATATGCTTTTTGTAGAGCTGCAGTGGAAGATTATGATCACAAGCTATACTATGGACCTGGGGTTGTACTTTAGTTTGCAAACAGAGACAGTTTTGCTTCTAAATGAAAATAATGTCTCTATAAAGGATGACTAAACCCAAGAACAAAAATGTTATAAATTGAAGCTTACCAGTCCATAGATGTGGTTGCTGCATTAGTTATAATGTTTCAGGCTGATAGCATTTTATTTAAACAAGTACAGAAAAATACCTGTTGATCTTGCCAGAAATTCCATTTTCTTTTCAATTTCTATGGGCTGAATAGGAAGCAAAAATCGTATTTTTTTCTGTAAATTACTAATCCCATCAGCTCCCATGTAATAGATATGAACAAAAATTTGTATCTTTTTGGGTTTAAATACGCTTTAGATGAAGCTCAAGTTAGTTTCCCTTCAAACACAATCTCGGCCAAGTCATGTATATTTGCATCAGCTCCAGCCAATTATTATTCTATATCTCCTTTTCACATCATAGGTGAATCCAGCAGACCAGGACAATTACAGCAGCATGGTGGAACTTTGGTTCCTCTTCTGCCTGGTCTGGTCAGTATGTGCCTCTGTGGATGAAGACGGGAGAAAGAAGATTGACAACTACCTGAGAGGGATCGAAGGAAGTTTTCCATATAAGGTGATTGTCCAAAAAAACATATTATAAAGAATAGATATACTCAGCAAAAGCAACTTAAACATTTCTACAAGTTTGTTGAAACCTAAGGGGAGGCTCAATCCATGCAAGTGCAATTCAGTCATATCTCTGAGGGTCGAGATCAGCAGTTTAAAAAGAAAACTGTAATGGTTTGGGGTTTTTTTTAGTTTAGGGGTTTTTTTTTTAGTTGATACATTTTCAAATTGTGGTTTTATATCAAATATATATTAATACAATTTTTACAAGTAAACAGTTCTTTCAGGACAAAGGACTACCAGAGGACTATGGGTTAGCTAAAGAGACAGCACACCAGAGCAGCATTCTTTGCAGCTCTCTTCTTCTCTGGTTGAAACCTCTTTAAAACCGTCAGATAAGGTGCAAACCACTGCTGTGATGACTCTTTGAATTCTGTAAACTGAGATGTGAGAACTTTTTAGGGCTTCGTGTACACTACAGCTTCTAAATTTGAGTTTAGGGGGTTTTGGAATTGTTTTGCAAAAGTGTCAGAAACCATGAAACAGATTGAGACAGAAGTACAGTTAAATTTACACTTGTTTAATACTAATAAAAAAAAGGTAAACATAGTCAAAACATAGCCAGAGTTGAGGAACCGGAACGGGTAGTCAGATAAGCCAAAACATCAGGAAGCCAGAGATGAGCGTAGTAGAACAGCAAACAGGATCCGAAGCCAGAAGGAATGTCAGCCAAGCAAGTCTTTAACAGGAACACAGGAGAGTGACTCTAGAGATGTGACCAAGGCGAAGGCAGAGATCATCTGGACTGGACGGCTTAAGTAGGCAGGACTGACGAGCAGGATCATCAACAGGTGAGTCACTGTGGAGAGATAGGAGCTGGCAATTAGCCGACAGCTGAGCAGACAGTTTTGAGAAGGAAGGGCTGAGCCCAGCCCTGACGCAAAGCTTCTAAACTCAACTCCATGAAAGCCTACATGTCCAACTCGCATCAGCATCTCAAATAGACAACATGGCGCCATTCCTGGGATTGAGCATCTGCGAGCACACGTACATGCATACCAATGCACACTGGTGCACACAGGTGTCAGCGCATGCCGCTTACTGGCCAGAGCTCATCTATGTGCTGGCACATGAGCATTAGCTGCATGAGTATGAGCATTCGTTTCCTGACAGCAGTGTTTGGTTACAGCCATATTTTGTCAATAAAGTCTCCAGTTTGCATATGATCAAAGATGGCATAGTGATCATGTGATGGTGATCTACTCTGATTAGTTCCCAGTCATTAGTGGTGACCAGAACTTTTGGCGACGGCTGGAAATGAGAGCTGCTAGCTGCTCAGAGTTTTAGCTAGTGGTTCTCAAAGGGGTTATTAACTTATCCCCATCATGGGCCTTCATGCTGAGGAACAATAATATAAAGGTTGTGGGCGGACAGCGGTTAATGGTTGGGTTTGCAGTTAGGACTATGTTTAAAAGTTAATGGTCAGTAAGTGACCATTGCTCTTTCAGATGTGTAAAATGTGGACGTGATACATTTATCCTGTAAGTGTGTGGTGTGTTTTAAAGGTAACGGTAATTTTAGCATTAAGATAACGCTAAAATTTTTGTCAAGAATCAACTGCACCAATAAAAAAAACCCAGCAGTCTTCAGATAACATGTCGGACCTTAACTATTGTTGAACAAGGTAAGGAAAATGTTCAATACATATTTTTCTGTCTAATACTTGACCCTAGGATTTTTTTCCTCTTCTGCTTGCAGGACACGGTGTATGAGTATTTTGTAGACCCAAAAACAAAGAACTGGATGAACTTTGAGGACAGATTGCCCAAACATTGGCGAATTCCAGCCAAGTAAGTATTTTTTTTTTTAAATGTGCATAATTGCCAGCATTTAGGGTATGAAGATATCCTATAGGACAGCATTCGCTCGATGATTCAAGATTCCCATTGTCAACTTAAATAAAGCTTTGTTTTCTGTTCACATTTTTTTTATTCTTTTACAAATTTGCAATCTGCCAAAAAAAACAACTGGCCGATGGGACAGACCTCGTAAGATAACAGTCATATACAGTATATCAGATTGGTGTTACAAAAAAATTGACAAGCCAAACACAATATACTGTAACTTTTGTCTGCCAGAAGGTGAATATAAGAGTGTATGTGTTTGTGTCAAGTTGCTTGTCCCATGATAATCAATATAAGGGATAAGGAAGAAGGTAGGAGGATAATTGGATGGGTTTAAAAAGGGAGAGAGACAAGGGGAGGTCTCCCGAGGAAGGGGAGGTGGGGGGGGGGGGGGACTAGGTGATAAAAGCTATATCACTTGGAGATATATGGCTAGTAGCATTTTATTTTGGGTCAAGCCATGTGGTGTCAAAGCTTAAGGGGAGGAATTTATCTATATGAGGATACCAAATATTAGCATATTTGGAGATTTGGTCTTAAAGGGTAGCTACAATCTTGCCATGTATCATGGCAATGACTCGATTTTTAGCTAAGTAATACAATTTTCCAGGCAGCCGCCACCATCTTTTTTCTTGCAGTCTTGATTTGTAATAACAGTTTGGACTGCTCATTGGTAATGTCTGGAGGACTCCTGTTCAGTAAAGCTACTGTGAGATCTAAAGCAATGTTTTTGCCAAGTACATTGGAGAGCAGGGCAAACACCTCTGTCCAGAATTTGCGAACTACCGAGTAAGTCCACCAGACACGTAGATGCGTTCCAGTTTCTTTACAAATAAAGCTTTGTTTTAATCTTGATAAGGGTGTACTTTATGACTTGGAAGCGTTGGTCTTCTGTCTCTACTTTAGCTTTATACCAGGAACCAGGCAATTTTTTTTTTTTATTCTCAATGTTGAGTGACATGAACTTGTAGTACATGCACATGGTCAACCTAAACTTAAAGATAACTCTGGAAGATCTTTTTTCAATAATACATCATTACATTTCTGTGCATAAACCAATTTGCAATTTAGGTTTCATGGCCAATGCCACCATTAGAAATTATGCAGCCCCATATGACCTACCAACAGGGCCTCGGGGCCCCATCACACACTACACCTACTACAGTGCTACCCCAACACACAGTACACCCTTTCTACAGCACTACTACAATACACAGTACACCCCTACTACACTGATACTACAACACACAGTACACCCCTACTACACTGATATTACAACACACAGTACACCCCTACTACACTGATACTACAACACACAGTACACCTCCACTACACTGATACTACAACACACAGTACAACCCTACTATACTAATACTACAACACACAGTACACCCCTACTACTCTGATACTACAACACACACAGTACAAGCCTACTACACCGATACTACAAGACAAAGTCCACACCTATTACACCGATACTACAATACACAGTACGCCCCTACTGCACTGATACTTTAACACACAGTACACCTTTAATAGTACTATACTGCTTTTGCCAACCCTGGGCCCCCACAAGCGCATCTTGGCCCAGTACGGGTGTATTGCCTGTACTCCCCTATTGGCAGCTCTGCTCTTGGCCCTAAGTCATCTCTCTAATTCAGATTACTGTCCACTGTTTTTGAGATATTTCCAGTTTGTGTAATTTTCCTTGTGCTTTGCTCCTCACAGTTTCCCGTTCTACAAGATCATGGTGCCAACAGTGGACACAGTGCGCTATCAGTTCATTGTTAGTGCCCTGGTGACGCACCAGAACCCGGTTCTCCTCGTCGGTCCAGTGGGTACTGGGAAAACATCTATTGCTCAAAGTGTTCTGCAGTCTTTAGATGCCAACAAGTGGACATTGTTAACTGTGAACATGTCCGCACAGGTAAACAACCCAAAAAATCTTTTGTAGACTTGCAGCTCAGTTTGATGTTCCAAGTGAATTAAAGTCTGATAAAAGTCTATCCAAAGCCCAATTTTTTTCTCAGTTTTGTACAAAGTGGGCATTATTACCCTTTCAAGATTTTATTTCTGTCTGTATCTCCACTGGGGAGATTCCCCTTTTCTGTCAGAGGAACCGTTACGGCCGGGCCTAAATGTGACGGCAAATGCAAAGTTTGGAATCACCAGAGCAAAAATAGAGAGGAAATGTTCCAATGAGAACATAGACAGCAAAAAAAAAATGGATTGTGGTTTAACCAATGCATGCTCTATATATCTGTAGATATATAGTATTTAACATTTTGGAACTCATTTCGCAGATTCCAAATGAGTGCAATGATTAATTGCAATAGGCCACTGCACTTTGTAATTTTTTTCCATATCTTACTAAGACATCCATGTTTTCTGTCAGTAGGAAGGCCTGTTCCTGTACTTGCCCCATGTGTATGCCTTGGCAAGCCGTGTTCCATGCCCCTATCACACCTTGATAGCGTATGAAGTAGCACTGCATATTAAGTCAATATCTTATGGTACATTTGTAATTCACAAGGGTCAATGTCCGTTTTCCTCCTCAGACAAGCTCCAGCAACGTGCAAAATATTATTGAGAGTCGTGTGGAGAAGAGGACAAAGGGCGTATATGTACCTGCTGGGCGCAAACACCTCCTGACCTTCGTGGATGACCTCAATATGCCAGCTAAGGATACATTCGGATCACAGCCACCTCTGGAGCTTCTGCGGCTCTGGATTGATTATGGCTTCTGGTATGATCGCCAGAACCAAAGCAGCAAATATGTCAAGGTGAGGAACCATGTTCTTCAGATGGTCAGCAGCCTCATGTTATCCTTGATGTATCTTGAAGTTCTTTTCTCTACTTTTTTCTTATACAAAACATTATCTTCTCTCTCCAAACACCTTCCTTTCACTTTTCTCAGGACATGTTCATTATGGCAGCGATGGGTCCCCCTGGAGGAGGCCGAACTGCCATTTCTGGGCGCCTTCAGAGCCGATTCAACCTGATTAATATGACCTTCCCCTCGGTGAGTCAAGAGTATTTTTTTCTTTTCAGTGTTTTTGAAGTTTATACTAAATATTATTAATAACCCCTTGGCTCAAATATATCTCCTTTTACACCCTGTGGCCAAAATATGAGCTTGTTGGACATCCCATTCCAAAACCATGGGCATTAATATGGAGTTGGCCAACCTTTTTCCAAGCCTCTACTTTTCTGGGAAGGCTTTTTTTAGCGCCAGGTTTACAAGATGAATTTCTCTTTTCAAGCCAGTCATGACTGATCTGGTAATATTGGAATGTACTCACTTTTCTGCAGGAATCTCAGATCAAGAGGATTTTTGGGACGATGATGAGCCAGAAGCTGCAACTTTTTGAGGAAGATGTGAAACCAGTTGGGGATATAATCACGCAGGCAACCGTAGAGCTGTATAACGCAGTTACTCAGAGATTCCTGCCCACCCCTGCCAAAATCCACTACCTGTTTAACCTCAGGGACATCTCCAAGGTGAGTCACAAGTGGAGCTGAATTAAGAAAATGTATTAATGGGGAAAATATCAAACTCTCATTTGATTGGAAAGTAAGATAGATTGGTAAGCTTTGTGTTTTCTAAACAGCGTCTTTAAAATGATTGTACAGTTTTTAGTTCCTGTCTACCAGTGGACTAATTTCCTCTCAGCTTTGTTTCTGGGAAGGATTTAGAAGGTTTCTCAATGGGCTTTTATCGGAAAATGCAGCAAAATCTTGACATCAATTTGAGACTTCTCAGACCATTGAGAATTAATTGCCGGTGCCATTGACCTTCATTTGACCTACTTTAGCTGCCTATAGAGTTGTATAGAAATGTAATTTATGAGAAATATAATTGTAATAATGACAGTCATGAAGAGAAAAAAAAGCCCGCCATTAAATTCGCCAATACAGAAGTAAACTCAATAATTAAAGACTGTACCATTTAGCAGCTCGTCCATAAGTAGTGAACAGTTTTTGGAGAACATATTCCATTGCATTGTTTTGCTCAATTTTCTATGTCAGGTTGGCAAGTGGCACATGCTCAGTTATTATTAAATTCTCAACATCCTTCAGGTGCTGGGATTTGCTCTACTGTGTGCCGGGGTGACATCAGTCCTTCCCCTGTTCCTGGCAGGAGCTCTCAAAAACTTCTATTTCTCTATTCATTAACTAATAGCAATGGGGAAGGGTAGTGACCGGGTGTTTTGTGTCAGCGGCACCATGGCAACTATGCTTCTGAAACAAGACCTGGATTCTTTCATTAGAATTTATTTGTGACGTTCTTGGTGAACGGCCAGTGAGGAAGTAGAGATGTGGAATTTACTTAAGATGGCACTGGCTTAGGCAGACAGGGGGTTGGCATACAGTCGTCCTGGTGTGCAAACACATTCTATGAATTTTAGCAGTCTATGCTATTTTTTCAGGACTTGTAATTGGGGATTTTGAGTTTTATGGGCTTTAGATTGGAGAATTTACTTCAGATTCAAGACTTAGGCCTCGTACACACGATACGAAAATCAGAAGAAAAAAATGGTAAGACGAGCTGTCTGCGGATTTTCGGATCGTTAGTACAGTGATTTCAACAGCCGATTTGACTTTTTCGTCAGACGAGAGCTGGATGTGCAGGCTATAAAATTTTTGTCAACGTCCAATTTTCGGATGGTCAGTGCAGAAATCGTCACACAAAAGTCTAAAGTACAAACACGCATGATCGGAATCAAGGAACGACTGGGACTACCTTTCGTAATCTAGAATTAAAACTTGTGACGCAGCAGTTGATGAAATGTCGAAATGCAGAACACATTCTCATCTTCTTTAATGGGATAATAATGAAGCTGCTTTGCTGGTGATACTGATGTAGTATCCAATGTATGCCAATCATATTTTAAAAGGCATTTGTTTTGTACGATCTGAAAATCGCGAATCAACGCTCACCAAACTTCTACTAACACGAAATTAGCAGAAGGGGCCACAAGGGTGGCGCTTGAGAAATTAATTTTTCTCTTTATACTCTCATAGTACGTCACAACGTTCGTGTTTGTCAAGCGATCATTTGCGGATAGTTAGTATGCTAGACAAAATCCTGCACACGCGCTTTTGACAAAAATCAGACTCTCGGTTGTACAACGATCAAACCGTGTGCAGGATTCCTCCTGCTGATGATCCCTCTAGTGATAACTAAAGATCTGTATAGAACAGGGATATGCAATTAGCGGTCCTCCAGCTGTTGCAAAACTACAAGTCCCATCATGCCTCTGCCTCTGGGTGTCATGCTTTGGCTGTCAGAGTCTTGCTATGCCTCATGGAACTTGTAGTTCTGCAACAGCTGGAGGTCCGCTAATTGCATATTCCGGGTATAGAAGAATCAAGACCTTCCTCCTGCTGGTGATTCCTCTAGTGATATAAAGATCTATATAGAAGGATCAGGACCTCCTTCCTCCTGCTGGTGATTCCTCTAGTGATAACTAAAGATCTTTATGGAGGAACTAGGGCCTGCTTCCTCCTGCTGGGGATCCCTCTAGAAATAACTTAAGATCTATATAAAGGAATCAGGACTTTCTTCTTCCTACTGGTGATCCCTCTAGTGATAACGTAAGATTAATATAAAGGAATCAGGACCTAATTCCTTCTGCTGGTGCACCCAAGAATTCTATTCGCTTTCCCCACTGCCCAGCCACACTGCTCATTTATAAAAGATATTCTGGCACATTTGCACCAGGATAGGGGGAACTTAAAGATCACTAACATCTATATTTCCAATTTCTCAGGTATTCCAAGGCATGTTACGGGCACACCGCGACCTACACGATACGAAGCACAGTATGACCAAGCTGTGGTTACATGAATGCTTCAGGTATGGCACGCTCACCCATAGGGGCCTATTTATAACAAGGTTGATATTTAACATTGGGAAAAGTTGAATGATAACTAGACACTTTCTCTTAATGGATTATTATGCCTCTCCTCTCTGCCTTGTCCAATCAGAGAACCTTTAAATTCATTGAGAAAATGCAAAGCATTCTCTGAATGGTGCCCGTTCCAAGCAAGCAACTTCATATGTTCACAATGCAGCAGGACAGCTGCTCACTTCAAGACCCAGAAGCCAGTGGGGATCACTGTAGTGGCAGTGTCTGCTACAGTGATTTCCAGGGTATCAGGTATGGCACATACTGTACATACTTACATCTGTTCAAGTTGGACCAATGCAACTATGGAGAAGTATCCATGCCTCAGCTTTAAAGTAGAAGTCCACCCTAACACTAAAATCCCTGTATCTACAGACATCCACAATCTAAAACTATCCTATCTAGCCCTATAAAGAAGAAATCAGCATACATACCTTTTTTGAAGCCGATCCGACCCAATCCCACGCTGAGCTGTCAGCCGCGGCTTCGCTGTGGAGGTGGGTGCAGAGGATACGTCCGACAACGGAAGTCCCATAGTAAGTCTATGGGTGACGTCACTTCCCATTCATTTCCCAGTCGGCTGTGTCCTCTGCAGAGCTTCCGCCGCTGGAGATCGGTTTGGATTGGATTGGTTGGATTGGTATGTATACTGATTTCTTCTTTACAAGGCTAGATAGGTTAGTGTTAGATAATGGATGTCTATAGATGCAGAGATTTTAGTGTTAGGCCGGACTTGCACTTTAACTTACTAAAAAGCATCGGGAGAGCGATAGAAAGTTTCCCATCTAAAGGCCAAAATGATATTTAATGTCCAGATTGAAAACTCAAAAACTAATACCAAGTTTTGGCCACTAAATCCTGCTTTAATCATACGATATACTGTAGTTCTATAACATAGAATAGAATGGCAACTTTCCTTTTAGCTGAGTCACATTCCTTCAGCAAACTGTTTATACAAAGACTCCTAAAATTTCGGTGTCACATTTCAATTTCAGATTCAAATATCTGCAATCAGACAGGATCTGTCTGGTAGGCTTCCAGTAAATGAGAGGATCAGCAGGCCCATTGTAAGGCTCTACTAAAAGTAAAGCAGAGATCGCTGCCCCTACCAAGATGGCCGCCTCTCAGGACCTCAGATAAGGGGTTAGAGCTGGCCTTCCTGTATGGGGCCCAGGCCCCATCAGTTTAGCAGGGGACTCTTTTACCACCTCAATACTGGACCCTTTCACCCTCTTCCTGCTCAGGCCAATTTTCAGCTTTTAACACTCACATTTTAAATGACAATTGCGCGGTCATGCAACACTGTACCCATTTGAAATTTTTATCATTTTTTTCACACAAATAGAGCTTTCTTTTGGTGATTTTTATTCACCACTGGGTTTTTATTGTTTGCACTATAAATGAAAAATGACTCGAAAATTTTTCTTAGTTTGTGTTATAAAATTTTGCAAATAAGTCATTTTTGTTCATAAATTTTGACCAAAATTTATACAGCTACATATCTTTGGTAACAATAACTCAAATTAGTGTATAGACATGTGCATGAAGAAAAAAATTAGTTTTATTTCCTTTTGTTTTGATTTGTTGATCTAGTTATTTCATTTAGTTCAATTCGGTTGATTCATTCAATTCGTATTCGGAATTCGTATTCGGAATTTTAGAATTTTCTTTGAGTTTACTGATTTTTTTGGTTCGAAACGTTCAAATCTATGAATTTTCAAATTGGTCGAAACGAAAATGTTATATTGTTTTCAAATTGAATGCAGCAAAGTGAACAGAGAAAAGAAAAATCTTCATCAAATGATTACAATGACTCTTGAGATCACCTTAACAAAAACAGCATTATTTCAAAATGGTACTCTAATAACACACACAGTCTTTGATTTCAGCAATATGTGTACAGTTATGCCCCGTACACACGATCTGACTTTCCGACGGAAAATGTGCGATCGGAGCTTGTTGTCGGAAATTCCGACCGTGTGTGGGCTCCATCGGACTTTTTCCATTGGAATTTCCGACACACAAAGTTTGAGAGCTGGCTCTAAAATTTTCCGACAACAAAATCCGTTCGCATAAATTCCGATCGTGTTTAGACAATTCCGACGCACAAAGTGCCACGCATGCTCAGAATCAAGCAGAAGAGCAGCACTGGCTATTGAACTTAATTTTCCTCGACTCGTTGTATGTCACCGCGTTCTTGACGTTCGGAATTTCCGACCAACTTTGTATGACCGTGTGTATGCAAGACAAGTTTGAGCCAACATCCGTCTGAAAAAATCTGATGGATTTTGTTGTCGTAATGTGCGATCGTGTGTACAGGGCATTAGAATTATACTGGAGTTCAATGTAAAATTCGATTCTAATTTCTAAAATTCGAATGAATTTCGTTCCGTTATTCGAAGCATTCGATAAAATTTGTTTATATTGTAATTCGGATATATCCGAATCTCCGATTAACGAAAAAATTGTCCGAATATTGATTTGGAAAGAAACGAACCGCACATGTCTATTAGTGTATATTATTTGATCTTTGTGAAAGCTATAGAGTCTACAAGCTATGGTGCTAGAAAAAGATATTTATCAAAAAGGCCTAAACTATCCAGGTGTCAGGAAGGTGCCACATCCCAATAATTGCTAGAACAAATGGAGAAGATAGGATGGGATTTTGGATGCACCAAAAGACACTTGGAATTGGAACAATGAGGTTGAATTAAAGAATTTATTGATACAATCTATATAAAATAGAAACATGATACATACAAGTAGTAAGGCATACATGTCAACAACAAAAATTATACATGATGTCATGATACATGATACAACACAACAATACCCCTACGCGTTTCAACTAAAGCAGTCTTCTTCAGGGAGTTCATTGTTGAGGAGTACATTAAATGTACACTAAAAGACAAACGTCAATCAGAGATACATTTTACAAGATGTTCAAATGTTTACATCAAACATTGAAAATGTGGGTAAATCTTACATAATATAAATAGCAAAAGTATAAATGGACAGCAAACTTGGCTCCAAGGGAATCCAGGAATCAAGAGACCATTCAGAAGAAGGCAGCCTGACATATAATAAAAATTTAATCAACATGAGATATGTTGGATAGCAACATGGTTAACAAGATATGTAACCGCACCCCCAAAGCGGGGAGCGGGACGCATAATTGGTCAAAACTAACACATAAAGAAATATAATAAATCCTTTAGAACAAATACTTACTCATTAATCCACAGACGTCTGATAAGACCAACCACGTGGTCGGCTTTTCCGTTGATCGGCTTTTCCTCACTCGTGTCTGACAGACGCGAGTAGAGGAGAGCTGAACGGCTGCTCTCCTGACGGGGTGGTCTGTGCTAAATTTTTATCAGCGCAGCCCCCCCTCGGATGCGCACCCAGGACCACCAGGATGCCGCCAGGAACACCATGTATGCCACCCTAGACCACCAGGGAAATGCTAATCAGTGCCCAGGCAGCTGCCAATCAGTGCCCATCCCAAATGCCTGCCAGTGCCATCAGTGATGCCTATCAATGCCATCTATCAGTGCCCAGCAGTGCCGCCTATCAGTGCCCAGCAGTCCCGCCTATCAGTGCCACCATAAGTACCCATCAGTGCAGCCTTTCAGTGCCCATCTGTGTCGCCTATCAGTGCCCATCAATGCCACCCATCAGTGCCACCTATCAGTGCTGCATATCAGTGCCACCCAGCAGTGCTGCCTAACAAGGCGAATCAGTACCTCCTACCAGTGCCCATCGTCAGTGCCACCTCATTGGTGCCACCTCATCGGTGCTGCCTTATCAGTGCCCATCAGTTAAGGAGAGAACGTACTTATTTACAAAATTTTATAACAGAAACCAAAGAAAAACTTTTTTCTTTCTCGTACATCACGGGACACAGAGCCTCAGTAATAACTGATGGGTTATATAGGGTATCGCTAGGTGATTGGACACTGGTCACACCCTAAACAGGAAGTTCAACCCCCTATATAATCCCTCCCTTTACAGGGATACCTCTGTTTTTTAGCCAGTGTCTTAGGTGTTGGACATGTAAAGATGTCCTGTGCTGAGCTCCAAAGGGAATATCCTATACTGGGGCAAGCCAGGCGAACCGGATCCATTTCAAAGTGTCCTTTCTAGGCCGAATTGGATGGTACCCGGGCCTCGTGTCTGAAGAAACAAGGTTTTACCTGTAACGCTTCCTTTTTTTAGAGAGCTGGACCCCGCATTTCAGAAAATGTTTTTTCTAGCCTTATTTTTGGCCGGGTGCTTTACAGGCCCAGAACTGTGGATCCCCCTATCCGTAGGGGGCCCCAGTCTCTGAAGGTTTTCCAAACGGAGCCCACCGTGAGAGGTGAGGATTGGGTCTGTATAACAGAACCCTGTGGCTGGATAAGGTAAGGGAGATTCCACAGAATTTTTTAATTCTAGTAGGTTTCTCCTTTAAGTAAATGCATGCTATGCCTATTGTCGCCACCGGGGGCTGCCAAGAGCACATACCTTCTCATGCTGATTGTCTGTCTCGATGTTCACGCTGAACAAGCTCCAGGTAGGATGGGATGGGGGGTTCTCCTCTGGATATTCCCCCCAGAATAGGGGGAGGCCGCAGGTGGTCTGTGAGGCGGTAGTATACCGCACTATCACCGCCGCCATTGCCACGTGCAGGCCCCATCACTTTCGGCCTCTCTCCTTCCTTCTCCACCCCTAGCCTTCCCTCCACGCTTGTCCCAGAGGGTCGGCTCGCGTGGGAAGCGCACGTTTGTTTTAAAAATGGGGGGGGGCGGTAGAGGGGGGGCGGAGCGTCAGCGCGGTGTCCAGCGTGCTCAGACGCCCACATTGCAGGCTGCAGGCTATTAAAGGCACACTTTACAGGTGCACAAAGCCTGGAGGGACACAGAGCTGACAGTCGCATGTAAGGTGGGACACAGGCATTCTCCTAGGCAGCATTTACTAAGGAAACACTAGACTGGGCATTGGTAGCAGGGCTGTTGCTGGACTACATTGCTCAGCAGTCAGTGTTCATTTTGTGATACCTCCACCTTGCTGCTTTACACTATGGGTAGAAGAGGTTCAAATACCCCAAGAACCAGAGACTCTAGGGGATCTCCTTCAGGTTCTGAGGACCCCCTTTCTGCAGCACCTTCCCCCCCTTAGGGGCCAGGGACGGCTAGCCAGGGAGAGCCGTTGGGGTCAGGGGCTACACCTGCTTCTGGCACTTCAGCCCCTGTATACATTACACAGGAGGTTTTTTCCTCAACCATTAATGGTCTAGAGGAAAGATTAATGGCCGTAGTTGCATCTTCACTCAGTGGAGGAAAACGCACTAGGTCTTCCTCTGTTACCCGGGACCCTCAGGAGAGGAGCTCTGGGATAGGGGAGAAAAATCCCTTTCAGAGGATCGGGATGGAACGGATGATTCCTTCTCTGAGGAATCAAGTGGAGAAGGGCTCTCTTCGCTTCTCAGGATGAGAAAGTCTTAGTACAGATCCTTGCTGGATTGGTCCGCTCCACAATTAAAGTATCCGTATCTGAATCAGTTAAAGGACCCTCTATTTCTTTGGGATCACTGAAGTCTCCTCAAACAACACATGCATTTCCTGTTCATAAAGTACTTGAAAAAGCTCATTTTTTCTGAGTGGGATCACCCAGATAAACGTGTTTTCCGCCTGAAAAAGTTTTCAACACTTTATCCTATGGAAGAAATGTTTATAAAGATGTGGGGGATACCGGCCGTTGATGCCGCCATTTCCTCTGTAGTCTGACTTGTCCTGTAGACAATGCTCAGAGGCTCAGGGATCCTGTGGATAAAAAGATGGAATCCCTATTGAAGGATATTTTCTCAGCAGGTTCAGTAGTTCAACCTGCAGTGGCAGCGATCGGAGTCTGTCAATACTTAAGAAACCATGTTAAGCAGGTCATCAAAGTTTTACTTGAACAGCAGGCCCAGGGGTTGGCTAACCTTCCAGCGGCCTTATGTTTTGCTGTTTACACCATTAGAGATTCTATCATGCAAACCTCTCGTCTTTCACTTGGGTTGGTGCGTATGCATAGAATCTTATGGTTGAAAAATGGTCAGCTGAAGCACCATGTAAGAAACTTCTGGCTGGATTTCCATTTCATGGTGCAAGGTGTTTGGAGAAGACTTGGATAATTACATTCAAAGGTTCTCTAGTGGGAGAGCACTCTCTTACCTGTTAAGAAGAGGAGTAAGCGTCCCTCTTTCAAACTGACTCTTTTCCCCAGTGCCAGGGGCATCAGCCTCTAGGCAGTCGCGACGGTCTTCTCCGTCTGGGTCAGGAAACAAGAGTCAAACCCCAGAGACAAAGAAGTCCTGGGGGAAGAAGCCTGCTAGACAGGACTCTAAGGCCTCTTTATGAAGGGGCACCCCCGCTCGCTCGAGTGGGGGGAAGACTGTTACAGTTCTCAAGAGCTCTGGCAGGAGGATTTCAGGACAGATGGGTAATCTCCAGGGTAACCTTAGGTTACAAACTGGAGTTCCAGGAGTTTCCCTCTCCTCGTTTCCTCAGATCAGGTGTTCCCAGAGATCCAGAGAAGAAGCAGTCGCTCCTTCTAGCGTTAGAGTGACTTTTGTCACAAGAGGTCATTATGGTGGTTCCCGCGAAGGATCAAGGATTGGGTTTTTATTCCAACCTTTTTGCGGTCCTTCTGCATGGAATCAATTCGGACAGTAGTCTCCATCCTGCAGGGAGGAGAATTTGCTGGCATCAATAGACATCAGAGATGCATATCTGCATGTGCCCATTTTTCCTGCTCATCAGAAGTTTCTGCACTTCGAGATAGGAGGGCGTTATTTCCAGTTTGTGGCTCTGCCTTTCGGGATAGCCACTGCACCTCGAGAGTTCACTAAGATCTTGGCTCCTCCTCTGGCCAGTTTAAGGGCTCAGGGTATAACTGTCATAGCATACCTAGACGACCTGCTCTTGATAGACGGGTCGGTAGCCTCGTTGAACGGGAACTTGAGGACCACAGTCCAGTATCTGGAACACCTAGGTTGGATCCTCAACCTAGAAAGATCTTTCCTAAAACCAGTAAGTAAACTGGAGTATTTGGGTCTGATCATAGATACAAGCCAGGAAAAAGGTATTTTTACCTCAGGCAAAGATCAATGCCTTAAGGGAGCTGATTCTGGTAGTCAGGACCAAGAAGGGTCCTTCTGTCCGCCTTTGTATAAGGCTGCTGGGAAAGAGTGTAGCATCGTTCGAAGCAGTTTCCTATGCTCAGTTTCAGTCAGGACTGTTGCAACACAGTATCCTGTCGGCCTGGAACAAGAAGGTTCAGGCATTAGATTTTCCGATGCACTTGTCTCATGCGGTGCATCAGTGCCTCAATTGGTAGTTAATACCCGAAAGCTTGCAGAAAGGGAAATCCTTCCTACCGGTCACCTGGACGGTGGTAACAACGGATGTCAGTCTTTCGTGTTGGGGAGCAGTTCTGGAACAGTCCAAGACCGAGAGGTCTCTACCCATCAACATTCTGGAGATCCGTGCAGCATATCTAGCCCTAAAGGCCTGGACTCTCAGGCTACAGGGTTGCCCAGTCAGGATCCAGTCCGACGATGCCACAGCAGTGGCTTATATCAGATTTGTGGCAGGGACAAAAGATCCTCTTGCATAAGGGATGGATGCGGTGGTTATTCCGTGGCATCGGTTCTCACTGGTTTATGCATTCCCGCATATTCTGCTACTGCCACGATTCCTTCGCAGGATCAGGCTGGAAGGTCGGTACTTCCGGTAGCCCCCGCTTGGCCCCGGAGGACTTGGTATGCAGAAATAGTAAGGATGACGGTGGGTTCCCCGTGGACCCTACCATCACGCCCAGACCTGTTATCTCAGGGTCTAGCATTCCAGCCTGCCTTACAAACATTAAATTTGACAGTTTGGCTATTGAAACCCAGGTTCTGAAGAACCGTGGGGTTTCAGGTCCTGTGATATCTACCTTGATCAATGCAAGGAAGCCAGCTTCCAGAGTAATTTATCATAGAGTCTGAAAAGCTTATGTATCCTGGTGTGAATCCAGGGGTTGGCATCTCAGAAAAGATGTGATTGGTAGAATTCTTGATTTTCTACAATTGGGATTAGAGATGAAGCTGGCCTTGAGTACCATCAGGGGCCAGGTCTCGGTCTTATCAGTAGTATTTTCAACGGCCACTTGCTTTGCATTCTTTGGTCCGAAATTTTATGCAGGGGGTGACGCGTCTTAATCCTCCGGTTAAGGCGCCCCTAAACCCCTGGGACTTGAACTTGGTTCCGTCTGTTTTGCAGAAAAAGCCCTTTGAACCAATACATCAGATTCCTTTGGTCTTGCTGACAAGGAAGTTAATTTTTCTGGTAGCCATCTCTTCTGCTAGAAGAGTATCAGAATTAGCATCTCTTTCCTGTAAAGAGCCTTATTTGATTATGCGCAAGGATAGAGTGGTATTGCGCCCTCATCCTAGTTTTTTACCGAAGGTGGTTTCAGATTTTCATCTAAACCAAGACATTGTTCTGCCTTCCTTTTTTCCAGATCCCTGTTCTTTGGAAGAAGGGTCACTACATTCTTTGGATGTAGTAAGAGCAGTCAAGACCTATCTGCAAGCAACTGCTCAAATTCGCAAAACGGATGTTTTGTTCGTGCTGCCAGAGGGTCCCAATAGAGGACAGGCAGCGTCAAAATCTACCATTTCTAAATGGATTCGACAGTTGATTATTCAAGCTTACGGTTTGAAGCAGAAGATTCCTCCGTTTCAGATCAGGACACATTCCACAAGAGCTATTGGTGCTTCTTGGGCAGTGCATCACTGGGCCTCTATGGCTCAAATCTGCAAGACCGCAACCTGGTCTTCAGTTCATACATTCACCAGATTTTATCAGGTGGATGTGAGAAGGCATGAGGATATCGCCTTTGGGCGTAGTGTGCTGCAGGCAGCGGTACAAGGTCCTCAGGTCTTATTGTACCCTACTTGGTTGTGGTTCCCCTCCCCTCAGATAGCATTACTTTGGGACATCCCATCAGTTATTACTGAGGCTCTGTGTCCCGTGATGTACGAGAAAGAAAATAGGATTTTTTATAACAGCTTACCTGTAAAATCCTTTTCTTTTGATGTACATCACGGGACACAGAGGTCCCGCCCCTCTTCTAATACACTTATATTGCTTTGCTACAAAACTGAGGTATCCCTGTAAGGGGAGGGATTATATAGGGGGTTGAACTTCCTGGTTAGGGTGTGACCAATGTCCAATCACCTAGTGATACCCTATATAACCCATCAGTTATTACTGAGGCTCTGTGTCCCGTGATGTACCTCAAAAGAAAAGGATTTTACAGGTAAGCTGTTATAAAAAATCCTAATTTTTTTTTCAAAATTTTAGGTCTTTTTTAATTTGTTTAGATGGCACTATCGTTTGCTCACACGGCCGAATGTTTGTTTTTCAAAAATGGTTTAGGCCGATTTTTCGTAGAGTGTATGGCCAGCATAACTCCACGTTTGTGGAAAAAAAAAAAACAAATACATAAAAAATAATATAGCGTATACAATTGCGACACAAGCCATATTTTAATTGAATGTTAATAAAAATTACCTTTCCTTTTCAATCTGCAGCACCGTAATTTTCTGAAAATGCAATATGGCAAAGTGGAGGTGTTCTGTACACAGAATCTATACAGAAACCCCCCCAGAAATGTGGTTTCCTGCTTGTGTGATTGGCTCACTGATTTTCCCAGAAATCTGCACTGAGGTACAAGTCAGATTTTTAGCATCCCCTGCAACAAAAATGTAATTTTTGGTGAGATATTCCCAATAGGAAATCACATCTAAAGGGATGCAGACCCTGCAGCGTTCCTTATTAGTGCCCCGCAGATGCAGCAGCTGATTGATACCACTCCCATTAGATTCTCATGGACACATACAAACACACAGGGATTTATTCAGAATAACAAAAGGTAGGAATCTGCAACAAAGTTTGTTAAAATCCTTGTAATGTACATAGATCACCCAGAGGGGATCTTTTTTTCTCAGCAAAAGTGGAGTTACGCTTTAAGCCTCGTACACAAAGATTAACAGACAAAAAACGCTCATAAAAGGCGGCTATAAAAATGTCCGTGGGCATGAGGCCTAAAAATTGCCTTTGTTTACATTGTGTGATGGCTTTGATTGGACACAGCCCATTGAGAACGCTGCTTGTCCCACCTGGCCCTTTATGTACAGTGCCCGGGTGAGAAGCGGGTAAATATCTTTGGATGCATGCATAGTAATTCCATGGGTCAGGGCTCCCAGCAATTAAACAAAAAATCCCTGGGCCCCATCAGTTTAACAGCAGGGGCTGGGACTAGAGAGGGGACTATTTACTAGTTTTCGGGAGAAAGTGGAGTATTCCTCCATGCTGTTACAATTAAATTAACCACCTAAAGACCGCCCCACGCAGATATACTGCAGCAGGGCGGCCTTCCTGCGCAAAATCCCGTACAGGTATGCAATTTCGTGCAGTGGGTCTGGGGCACACGAGCACGCCGCCGGCGACCCGCTCCTGCTGATAAGACAAAACGGGAGTCAATCGCAGCCGCCGGGACCTTCCGATCGTTCACAGGAGAGGCAGAACAGCGGTCTGCCTATACAAACAAGGCAGACTGCCGTTCTGTGAGGGAGGAAGATGGAGATCTTGTGTTTCTGCTAAGCAGAAACACGGATCCCTGTATTCCTCCAGTCACAGCATTCCCCCCCACACAGTTAGAAAGCACTCCCTAGAGCCTAGGCACACATTTAACTCTTTGATCGCCCCTGATGTTAACCCCTTCCCAGACAGTGTCATTAGTACAGTGACAGTGCATATTATTTAGCACTGATTACTGTATTAGTGTCGCTTGTCCCCAAAAAGTGTCATTTAGGTGTCCGATTTGTCCGCCGCAGTGTTGCAGTCCCGCTAAAAATGGCTGAACGGCGCCATTACTAGTAAAAATAAATAAAAATGCCATAAATCTATCCCATAGTTTGTAGACGTGATAACTTTTGCGCAAACCAATCAATATACGCTTATTGGGATTTTTTTTTTTTTTTTTACCAAAAATATGTAGCAGAATACATATTGGCCTAAATTGATGAAGAAATTAGATTTTTTTTACATTTTTTTATTGGATGTGTTTTATAGCAGAAAGTAAAAAATATTGTGTTTTTTTTTTTTTTTTTTTTTTTTTTTTAAATTGTTGGTCTTTTTTTGTTTATAGTGCAAAAAAATAAAAACTGCAGAGGTGATCAAATACCACCAAAAGAAAGCTCTACTTGTGGGAAAAAAGGACATCAATTTTATTTGGGTCCTGACCGCACAATTGTCAGTTAAAATAAGGCAGTGCCGTATCGCAAAAAATGGCCTGGTCATGAAGGGGGGGGGGGGTGAATCTTCCAGAGCTGAAGTGGTTAAGCCTCGTACATACAATGAGATTATCGGACAAATAATTGTCCGTTTTTTTTTTTTTTGCATGCTAGTCTCATATGGAAAATGAAGACACTGTGCCAGCACCTGCTGCTTCCTTAGGAATCATTACCATTGGGGAGCCGTCATATATAGAAGGGGCAGAATACAGCTACTATATACGATGTTCAACACCCGCCAAGTTCTGAATAAGTAATAGTTGGCTCATTCCTACCCAAGGGCGGGGGGCCTGTCAGGCAAGCAGTATGGGGCCCCCCGGTATCTAATGATGGCCCTGTTGCCTCTACATGAAGACACAGTGCAGAAGAAGACATGGTAAGGCTCAAGGCACATATAAGCGGTACGGGACATGCAGCAAATCCTGAGCGTTTCCTGCACCCAGGGCTGGACTTACAATTGAGCTTGACTGGGCTCAAGTGTCCAATAGGGGGCCTCGCGGGCATGGCCGGATCCATGGCAAACACCCGCCCGCTAGCCAGCCTGTTTCGTCGGTGTTTACTTCCACTTCCTGATAGCGGTGGAACGCACCATAGGGCGGAAGTGATGTCATCAGCCAGAAATGATGGCCGCGTTGCCTCCCATGTCTTGCATCATTTCCGGCTGATTACATCACGTCCACCCGATGGTGTGTTCCACCACTACCAGGAAGTGGGAGTACACAAGCCCGATCGGTCGCCGTGAAATAAGCATTGGTGCCGGCGAAACGGGCTTCTTAGCGGGCGGGAGTTTGCCGCCCCCCTGAATGTTAGAAATCATGGGGCCCCCATACATCCTACCTGACGGGGCCCCCTTTGACCCGGTGGCAAGTGACACCCTGCATCCGCTGACAAGTGACACCCTGCATCCGCTGACAAGTGACATGACAAGTGACACCCTGCATCCGCTGACGAGTGACACCCTGCATCCGCTGACGAGTGACACCCTGCATCCGCTGACGAGTGACACCCTGCATCCGCTGACAAGTGACACCCTGCATCCGCTGACAAGTGACGTGGCAAGTGACAATCCGCAATGTGTGGCAAGTGACAATCCGCATCTGAAGGCAGGTGATGTTGGCAAGTGACACGCTCAGGCTCCGACTGATTCTTCTTATGGTGAGTTGAACTATTTTTTTTTATATAACAATGTAATAATAGAAATATTGCACTTCAATCATTTTTTCTGCGATACGGCACTGCATCGATTTAACTGACAATTGCGCAGTTGTGTGATGCTGTACCCAAACTCTCGGCTCCGCTCGGGACTGCAAGAGGACCCGAGAGCCGCCGAGAGGACCCGAGAGCCGCCGAGAGGACTTGAGAGCCACCGAGAGGACCCGAGAGCCGCCGAGATACATAGGACTCCCCCAAAACAGATCTCAGAACGCAGTGAGATTGCAAGAATCAGATCACATGTGAACACCTATTGTGAAGGAATGTGATGTAGATAATAATAATAGTAATCTGAAAATGTCTATTTTCTTATGTGCATACATATTTTTCTCCTTACTCATTATATAAGTATACAGATTTGCTCTGTTCCTATATTTTCTCAAAATGGCGTGTACCCCCTACCTCCCACACACAGAAGAACGCGGAACTGGAGATAAGAACAAAGAGAGCCAAACCTCGTTATGAAAATTATCCATCTTCTTTTCTATCTTGACCAATGAGATGTACCTATTAGACTGACATAGCAATGACGTATTTGTGTGTATAAAACATTAACACCGCCTTGAATAAATTAGAAGTGTAACAGTAACGAAACTGAGCGTGTCTCAGTGTGTTTACTTTTATATGCATGCATATCAACACTTTTCAAATTAGAGACAGCAGCAGATAACCTTGAGCTCGATTGGAGCTCTTAATCATTTCCATAACAGTTGGTGCCGAAACCCGGGACCTCAGGCTACGGTCAAAGTTATACCGCGACAAGCATTCGGGCGTTAACTGATTAATGAGAGTGGGGTTTGCGCAGCCCTAACAGTACCGGTGAGTTGATTTATATTCTTACCACTGTACGACTCTCTTATCTTTCGGTTGACGGCTGGATTCTGTCGGTATGCTGAGACTGTCTTAGAGGCAGGTATTTCCTCGCCTGAGGTTGTTTAACGAACCTGCTGATGGGTTTCTGCTGACTGTATTTTTTGTTCACTGTCTGTCATTCTTTGGGTTACGAAACTCAGCAGTCTAAAAGTGCTACATGCGTGAATGTATGGTCTCATCTCCAGACGAGCTGTCGGCCTCTGGGATGAGATAGTTTTTTTGTAGCAGTCGTTTATAGACGGATGTAATCTAGGTTCAAGGAACCTTTGAGGGTTATCTCAGCTGCTGGCTTTGCAGTCTGAAAGCGTTACAGAGGACTCACCCCAAGAAGAGTTGTCGGCCTCTTGGTGTAGAGCTGTAGAAAAACGTCTATAAACGGGTTTATTTTTGCAGGGTGGTCTGCCCTTGCGTTTATCTTAGCCTGCTGAGGCTTTACGGTTCGAAGAGTGGCAGGTGTAATGTTCTGTCGTGAGTGTATCTGTGGTCTATTGTTTGCTATACATGAGAGGGGGTGGGGACTGGTGAAAGTCAGAGAAGGAGGCTACCCGAAGGATCTGTTGGGTCGCGGGCCGTAGCTCCTCACTACCCCTGATGTGTTTGTTCTTGTTCTGAGATTAACTGTACATTAGTCTTATGTGCCCACACCGAAGGAATTTGCTGATAAGAACGCTGAGAAAAATATTAACTCCTTGGTTGTATGTATTCCCCTCTCAAGCCGTTAGCCGAGAAACAGAAAGTGATATTGTAATGAAAGTGATATTGTAAAGAAGGAGAGAAGAAGATGTTGAAATAGTTAACAAAGTTGAAAGAAGTGACGAAAGTTATGTTGCAGAAGAAACAGGGAGAAAAATCCTGTGTGATAAAGAAAATTGGATAAAGGAAGTTAAGAAAGATGCCAATTGTATTATGTATGTTTATCACAGAATTGATAATGTGCCTAAACCACCCCCCTATCAAAAAACCTGGACCGAGAGAAGGGAGGGACAACCCTGCCCTCCACCTGACATCCACTCCCTTCTCTCCCTCCCAGCCCAAGCACAGCCCACAGTGACAACTCCTGCCGGCGGCCATCTTGGTGCACCCATGCCTTCATTGACTGCCCAGCCCAGTGCACTTCCTGCCGGCGGCCATCTTGGTGCACCCATGCCTTCACTCACTGCCCAGCCCAGTGCACTTCCTGCCGGAGGCCATCTTGGTACACCCAGTGAGCTCAAACACCGCCTGTACCCAGTCCTCCCTGTTTTAAACAGGGATGGTTCCTTCCACACACCTGTCTTCCCCAATACGGAAGCACCACATTCACAGGCCGGATATATTAATGATGAAGAAGCATCTGAGTGGGAAGACCAACAACAGGCAGCAAGACCACCTGCTGATTTAACCCCCAATCCAGTTCCAGACTCACAGTTTAAAGAGGATCTCAAACACATGCTGACAACCATAAGGAACAGTGTCCCTTCCCAGCCCCCGCAACAACAACAGTCTCGGTTACCAGAAGGGGCACCAGTGATGTATGTCGCTTTTACTCCATCACAAGCAGCGGCCTTAGTGACAAGTCTGCCTGACCCAGAGAAGCAGCCAATGCCCTTCTACCGCAGGATAGTGCAGATACAAGAAACTTACTCAGCTGCCTGGAGAGACTTGATCAGCCTATGCCAAATCAAAGCAGGACATGTCTTTTGGCCGGTCATGCAGACAGCCTTCAATGATGCCTGCCTGACAAGTGCCACTTCCTACACCTCAGGTGCGGAGTTCTGTGCACAACTTCGTGATTGGGCAAAGGAGAAATTGACAGACCAGACTACCACAATCCAAGATATTGCCCAAGACAAAGGGGAGTCTGTGGAGAAGTACCATGCTAGACTCATACAGGCCTTTGATGATCTGGGCTTCTCCCATTATGAAAAGGCACACACAAACATGTTATCAACTGCTTTTGTTTCAGGACTCAAGGAAGATGTTAGAAAAGGCCTGATGGTAGCCCGCCCAGAATACCGTTCAATGAAAATGTCTGATTTATTGTTGGTGGCTAGAGGTATAGAAAATCAAAAAGGTAAAAAACCAACGCCCCTCATGGTAACCCATGACGAAGATCCCACCTACACTCGCCCACCACCACTGCCCAATACCAGGGAAAGGATCACCTGTTACAACTGTGGGAAACGGGGTCACTACAGAAAAGAATGCAGAGCCCCAAGATGTCCCAGACGAGGCAGGGAACCCTATGCAGGGCAACGGGGACATGAACCACCACCACCACGCCCCAACTCTCACTAGGAAATGGGCAAACCCGTGTCACCCCTTATGGCAGTGTCCTCAAGTGGAACTGGGGGACCCTTAGCAAAGGTCACGTTACCCATACAAGGAAAACCTACCACCTTTCTCATTGACACGGGTGCAGCCAGAAGCGTATTGAGGGCTGTGGACCTGCCTGATAATTCTTTCCTTTCCACTATTGATGTTTCCTGTGTAGGAGTGGATGGGGTACCTCGCTCCAGTCCACTTACTGAGCCACTACAGGTGGGAACATTTCCTGATTTACTTGCCAGATTTGTAGTCTCCTCTACATGTCCCTTAAATCTACTAGGAGCTGATGTGTTGTCCAGACTACAGGCCTCAATCAGGACACGCCTGAAGGGGGGTGAAATTACATACTCCCCTATCTTTAGAAGACTCATCTGCTTTGTGTTCCCAGCCTCTCCTGATGACACTTAATGAAGCAAAAACTTCAAGTTCAATACTGCAGGAAGTACTTGACAGAATCCCTGCGTGCCTATGGTCCACAGGACCGGGAGACAACGGTAACTTAAAGGTGCCACCAGTTTCAGTCAAGCTAAAAGAGGGCGCTTCATTGCCCCGGAAACCACAATAACCCCAAGAAGAGAATCCTAAAAAGAGAACCAGGTACCTACTGTGGATGCCTTTGACTGCAAAATACCTCACAGAGGTGGACCTTACAAACGTTTTCTTCAGTGTCCACCCTCACCCCTTCTGCTGGTACCTTTTCGCATTCATCCACGGAAAGAAACGGCAACATACCTAAACAGTTGTGCCACAAGGGGCACAGAACTTTCCAAGCCAGTTTGCAAAAGCTATGGCTATCATCCTTGACACATGACAAAAGGAACACCCGGAAGTGATTCTCTTCCAACATGTTGATGACCTTCTCTTTTGTGCAGCTGACTTACCCCCTCTTGAAGTCACCTCAGAAAGCCTGTTGTGCTATCTTGCCAACCAGGGCTGCAGAGCCTCAAAGCCCAAATTGCAGTGGTGCTCAACACCTGTCATTTTCCTTGGACTAATTTCCTAGTGCAGAGCATGGATTCCAGAAGCCTTCCTACTGATGCTCTGCAATCAGACCCTTCCAGATGTCTCCTGAAGAAATATCTAAAGTTTGAAACCCTTGAGTGCGCCACCCCCGGCGCTAGGGCTCCCAGCCTACGACAAAACGCTCAAGCTCTTTGTATCCGAACGTCTGGGACATGCTGCAGGTGTACTCACCCAATCACACGGCATCAGCCTACGCCCCATAGGATATTATTCCTGTCGGCTGGATGCGGTAGCAAGAGGAGGCCTATTGTGTCTGCGAGCTGGATTTGCTACACAAGACTTGCTTGACAAAACTTTGAACTTGGTCCTCGGACACTGCCTCGTTCTGCTTGTTCCCCATGACGTTGTTGCCATATTCAACCAAGATCCAGCCGAAACACTTGTCCACTACCAGACACTTGAGACTCCTGTGTTCCCTCCTACTGGACAGCATTACTCTATTAAGTTGTCAAACACTGAACCCTACCACCCTTCTTCCACTTCTCGAGGGGGGAAAGGAGGAGGAGGAGTAGAGTCTTGACTTGTTACCCCCGTGACCGCACAGGACACGCGGTCACCACTGAAAACACTGTTCTACAAGCTGAAGCCTTAACACCGGTGATGTCTACACAGGAGGCAGAGCTATAAGCACTTACTACAGCACGTAAATGGGCAGAGGGAAAAAGAGCCAACATTCATGGACTCAAGATATGCTTTCAGCATTGCCCATGATTATGGTGTTATCTAGGACAGAGGATTCCTGATGGCTGCAGGAACACCTGTGAAAACTTGATTGATGCCTTGCTTCTCCCAACCCAAGTGACTATTCTGAGTAAAAGCACACGACAAAATGAACTCAAAAGAAGCTTAAGGCAATCATCGAGCCAATACAGCTGCCAAACAGACAGCTGGTGGTCAGCGGGAAGTGGACAGCAGGGTGGTAGAAGAAGACCACCCCGTGCTTACCTTACAGACTTTCCCAGTGGACAGAGTTTATCTAAAAGAACTACAGGAAACAGCAAGTCCGGATAAGAAGGAAAGCTGGAAACGGAGAGGAACAACTCTCAAAAATGGACTATTCGAGTGCAACAAGAAGCCTTGTCTACCCAGGAGTATGTACCCAGCCGTGGTGCAATGGGCACATGGAGCTGCCCACTTGACAAAGACTTTTATGAACTCTCTTATCAACAAGTGTTGCACCAAGAGTTACTCCACTGACCGACAGCTTCTGCAGATCATGCATTATCTGCACCAAATGTAACCCAGAATGCACAGAAGAAGCACCTGGCAAAAGCCCTATACCCCATTCCAGAGGATGCAAATTGATCATTCTCAAGTGCCAAGAAGTGGCAGATTCGAATACGCCCTAGTGGAAGTGGTCATGACTGCCAGGACCACAGCTAAGAAATTACTGAGTGAGATAGTATGTAGATTTGGGGTCCCAGAGGTGATATTGAGAGATCAGGGACCAGCCCTAACAACAACCCTTACTAAAGAGATTTGGGCAGCACTGGGGGTTCAGTTGGCACTACACATCCCATACCACCCTCAAAGTAGCGGGAAGGTAGAAAGGATGAATGGGACACTAAAAACAGGATGTTAAAGATGGCCCAATAGACTAACATCAGTTGGCCCATTGCCCTGTTCAGTGTCAGACACACCCCCAGGGGAAACATGCCCTATCCCCTTATGAAATTTTGTTTGGTTCAGCTCCCAGACTTGGTTGTTACTTTCCACAACAGTTACAGTTACAGTCTGATGTGTTGACTAATTATGTAACCACATTATCACGAGAATTAACCTGAATGCATGTCCAGGTGTTTTCTTCCATTCCAGATCCTGAATTAGATACAGGAACACACCAACTACTGTCTGGAGATCCTTGAGCCAAGTTATGATGGTCCATTCCAAGTTTTGCTGACCACAGCCACCTCAGTCAAGTTGGCCAGGAAGAACACCTGAATGCACGCTTATCACTGCAGGAGAGCGTGTTTTCGGGTGCTGCATATCCTTTTTCTGTTTGATCTAGGGGGGAGGGGCCCAGGAGGTGGCCATCACAAAAATGATAACATAATTACGTTTTGGTGTAACTCTTCAGGTACACATGTGACCACCTTTACCTTAGATTACTGTGACATAGTACCTTGTCCGTTTGACCCTTCATGGTGATGCCATTGGTACAGTGATATCCCTGACGGTAAGGACATATATGTATGCCACACAGACAGTTACTGGGGACAGAGTTGTGGTTTCTGTGGGGGCCAGTGGGTTGGAACACAGGGCCAGAATGGGCGACCACAGAGTGCATTAGACAAAAAAGATGAAAATAGAAAGCCCCCATATCCTAACCAAAGATACCCCTGATACATACACTGACCCAGCACACAGTCAGAGGAGGAAGCGAGCAGCTCTCTCCGGAAGCTTTGATCCTCATGTATACATACATGTCATAGGGGTTACAAGGGGGGTCCCTGATGAGTTTAAAGCCAGGGATCTGGTAAAAGCTGGTTTTGAGTCTTTGATCCCCATAACAACTGTCAGCAAGAATGTAGATTGAATTAACTACATGTCATGGTTATGCAATAGAGTTTGTCGATCAGCTTACCTGTCTCCATGTGTTCATCTCTAGAGACCAGCTGACCCTCACCTGACTGCTTTTGTAACCTCCCCTCTAAGCATGGCCCCACCCCAGGCCCTATCAGGGAACCCTATATTAACCTGTGCACTGCAAGCCAGCAGTGCTGATCAACCACTGTGTGTTAGCCTATGTGTGTACTTGCTATGTTTCCTACATCTGATTTCTGTTACCGACTTTGGCCTGTTCCCGGCCATCCCTGTTTGCCTGTGACCCTGATGTTCCAGCCAGCTCCCTCCTTCCTCTGCTCCTGTAGTCTACCGTGAGCGTGAGCTGTGAGACCCTGGGGGCCGCGACCTGGGGCCAGACTGCAGCGCAGTCCATCCTCACCACTAGAGGCTCTGGTGAACACCTGCTGGCTCTTAGACTCCGCGCCCTGGGGAATCTATGCTCTAGCTCCCAGTGGGATCTGTGTCAGTGATCCAGTAGACCTGCTTCCTGAACCTCCCAAGGTACAATCCGCAGCAGTCACCCGTAGGGTCCACTACCTTGCAGTGCACTCCTGATCCCAACGGTGTGCATCTGTCACCCAGCCTCTAGGTGACCTGACACTATACATATTATAACCAACAGAGATTTGTAAATTACTCTAAAGATGCCCTCCAGGGAATTTCTGATCAGTTAGCCCCCACTTCCTACATGACATTCCAGGACCGGATGGCCTTAGACATGGTGTTATCTGGGAAAGGAGGTGTTTTGTAAAATCATAGGAAAAAACGGGAACCTGTTGTACATACATTCCTGATAATATTGGCCCAAATGGTAAGGTTACTTTAGCTATAAAGAAATTAGAAGATCTGTCACTGGAGTTGAAGAAGAACTCAGGTATCACAGACCCATGGGACCAATATTTTAGCTGGATGAGTGGGTGGCAGAAGGTGCTCGCCCAGATAGGGGTAACGGTATTAATAATCCTGGTTCTTTTAGCCCTGATTGTATGCTGTATTCTACCTTTTGTAAAAAAGTTAATGAGCAAGGCTGTAGACAATAGCACACCTACATTTCTCCACCAAGAAGAAGAGGACCTCCTTATGATGGAAGATGACAAACCCTTCACTCCTCTACAGTCACTCCCTGTCCATAATCTCACAGTCCTATAGGGTTATAGGGATAGATAGCGCCTGACTGCACCTCTCCAGCTGTATCGAGGAGGGAAGTGAACAGTTGCTGCCCAATTCTATATACAGCCTAAAAGAGTTGCTGAGGAGAAGGGCCAGGCTAAAAAGTAGGACCTTTAGTATTAGGGACAGAAAAGAGAAAATAGTCATTTTAGGGGGGATTGTGAAGGAATGTGATGTAGATAATAATAATAGTAATCTGAAAATGTCTATTTTCTTATGTGCATACATATTTTTCTGCTTACTCATTATATAAGTATACAGATTTGCTCTGTTCCTATATTTTCTCAAAATGGCGTGTACCCCCTACCTCCCACACACAGAAGAACGCGGAACTGGAGATAAGAACAAAGAGAGCCAAACCTCGTTATGAAAATTATCCATCTTCTTTTCTATCTTGACCAATGAGATGTACCTATTAGACTGACATAGCAATGACGTATTTGTGTGTATAAAACATTAACACCGCCTTGAATAAATTAGAAGTGTAACAGTAACGAAACTGAGCGTGTCTCAGTGTGTTTACTTTTATATGCATGCATATCAACACTTTTCAAATTAGAGACAGCAGCAGATAACCTTGAGCTCGATTGGAGCTCTTAATCATTTCCATAACACTATGTGATCCGA